>NC_058041.1:19433437-19718725 GCF_019176455.1 Solea senegalensis | reverse complement strand
AAGACATAGAGAAGACAAAGAGAAGACAGATAGAAGAGAGAGAGAGAAGGCAGACAAGACAGAGAGAAGACATAGAAGACAGAGAAGACAGACAAGACAGACAAGACAGAGAGAAGACAGACAAGACAGAGAGAAGGCAGAGAAGACAGAGAAGAAGACAGACAAGACAGAGAAGACA
The DNA here is from genome assembly GCF_019176455.1 of Solea senegalensis. NCBI lineage: Eukaryota > Metazoa > Chordata > Actinopteri > Pleuronectiformes > Soleidae > Solea > Solea senegalensis. The sequence continues at coordinate 19,718,547 of NC_058041.1, read as the reverse complement.
GAGAGAAGACAGACAAGACAGAGAGAAAGAGAGAAGGCAGAGAAAACAGAGAGAAGACAGACAACAGAGAGAAGACAGACAAGACAGAGACAAGGCAGAGAAGACAGAGAAGAAGACAGACAAGACAGAGAAGACAGAGAGAAGACAGACAAGACATAGAAGACAGAGAAGACAGAGAGAAGACAGACAAGACATAGAAGACAGACAAGACACAGAGAAGGCAGAGAAAAGACAAGACAGAGAGAAGACAGAGAGAAGACAGAGAGAAGATATAGAAGACAGACAAGACAGAGAAGAAAGAGAGAAGACAGACAGAGAAGACAGACAAGAGAGAAGACAGACAAGACAGAGAGAAGACAGACAAGACAGAGAGAAGACAGACAAGACAGAGAGAAGACAGACAAGACAGGAGGAGGAAGGGCAGAGAGAAGACAGAGCAGACAGAGAAGACAGATAGAAGACAGAGAGCAGACAGAGAAGACAGATAGAGCAGAGTGACAGAGAAGACAGATAGAAGACAGAGAGAAGAAGAGAGAAGACAGAGAAGACAAACTCTGAGGGAAATAAACTCTCATCATCGTCTGTTTTTTTCAATTGTCATAAATTATTGGAAGTCGCTGTTTAATTAGGTCCATGTTACCCTGGAGACACACACACACACACACACACACACACACACACACACACACACACACAAGAGTTGTTTAATTGCTTCTGTGTAAAATTCTTTTTAACAAACTGCAGATTCAACACATTATTTAATAACAAACACACAGTTCTTCACTGACCCTCCCTCCCTCCCCTTCCTCCTCCTCCTCCTCCTCCTCCTGTTGAGGATCATTCTGCAGCAGAATTCCCTCAGAGGATTTTAATCTGAGGTGTTGGCTTCATCATCTGAACATGTAGATTAACTCCAGAGCCATGGACACACTGTGTGTGTGTGTGTGTGTGTGTGTGTGTGCGTGTGTGTGTGTGTGTGTGAGAGAGATAAACTCACTCTGGTTCAGTTCCAGTTCTCTTTGTTCTTTGTAGTCTGGTTCTGGATCTGGATCTGGATCAAGGACTCTGATCCTGGTCCCCAAGCTCTCGGCTCTTCCAGGAATCTCCAGGAAGATTCCAGGAAGATTCCAGACCCACTCTGATGTGAGTCCAGAGCCCAGACCTGAACCTGGAAGAGAAAATGGTTTAATTATCAACATCAACCTGTGAAATAAATGTTTTATCATTGTTATTATTATTATTATTATTATTATTATTATTATCATTATTATTATTGTTATTATTATTAGTATTGTTATTGTTATTATCATCATTATTATCATCATCATCATCATTATTATCATCATCATTATCATCATCATTATTATCATCATCATCATCATCATCATCATATCATCATCATCATCATCATCATTATTATCATCATCATTATCATCATCATCATCATCATTATTATCATCATCATCATCATCATCATTATTATCATCATCATCATCATTGGATTTCTGACGTATCGATTTATGACATATAGATTATGAAATATAGATTCATGAACCATCCGGGATCCATCACCTTATTGTGGTGGAGAGGTGTGTCACTTTAGATGACATCACCATGGCTTCCAGTTCCACTGTGAGGAACCTTGGAGTTACTTTTGACCAGGAAATGTCTTTTGATTCACACATAAAACTCATTTCCAGAACAGCCTTCTTCCACCTGCGGAACATTATGAAAATTAGAAACATTCTGTCTTTACAGGACGCTGAAAAACTAGTTCATGCTTTTGTTACATCTAGATTAGATTACTGTAACTCCTTATTATCAGGATGTTCTAACAAGTCTGTTAGAATCCTTCAGTTCATTCAAAATGCTGCAGCACGAGTTCTGACAGGAACTAGAAAGAGAGACCAATAACTCCAGTGTTAGCTTCTCTACACTGGCTCCACCCACAGTTTAGAATTCAATTTAAAATCCTCCTCCTCACGTACAAAGCACTTAATGGTCACGCCCCTTCATACCTGAAAGACCTAGTCTTACCTTATCACCCTAATAGACCACTTATATACTTACACTTACTTATACTCACGAGCCGCTGCGTTGGAATTTACCCCGGTGGATGAGAGGGTCGCCTCCCTGCGCCTTAGGGTTGCGGGGGGAAAGCCCTGACTGCGGTTTGTGCCTATGCGCCGAACAGCAACTCAGAGTATCCGGCATTCTTGGAGGCCCTAGACGGAGTCCTGCAAGGGGCTCCGTCGGGGGACTCCATAGTTATGCTGGGAGATTTGAACGTGCAAGTGGTCGTTTGTTGCTGGATTTCTGTGCAAGTCATGGACTATCCATAACAAACACCATGTTCTAACATAAGGACGCTCATAAGTGTACTTGGTACCAGAGTGTCCTTGTAACCGGACGGAGGAACACTTTGAGGAACGACATCTGCGCCCTTTGTGGTGGAGGCAGAGAGGGAAGCTGATGGGGGATCATCGTCAATCTCCCTGAGGTAGGTCACTGAGGTGGTTAAACAACTCCGCAGTGGAAAGGCCCCAGGGGTTGATGAGATCCACCCAGAAATGCTGAAGGCTCTGGGTGTGGAGGGGCTGTCTTCGATGACACGTCTCTTCAACATTGCGTGGAGGTCGGGGTCAGAACCGACAGAGTGGCAGAACTGGGGTGGTGGCCCCCCTTTTCAAAAAAGGTGTGGCCAAAAGGAGAAGCCTCCTACCAGGGAGGCTTCTCAGCCTCCCTGGTAAGGTTTACTCCAAGGTACTGGAAAGGACGGTTCGACTAGGAGTCGAACCTCAGATTCAAGGGGAAAAATGCGAATTCCATCCTGGTCGTGGAACAACGGACCAGCTCTTTACTCTTGCAGGGATCCTGGAGGGGGCCTGGGAGTACCCCATCCGGTCTACATGTGTTTTGTGGACCTGGAGAAGGCGTATAATTGTTTTCCTAGGGAGATACTGTGGGAGGTGCTGAGGGAGTATGGGGTGAGGGGGGCACTACTTAGGGCCATCCAATCCCTATAAGCCCAAAGTATGAGCTGTGTCCGGGTTCTGGACACAATCCTGTTTGTGACTTTCATGGACAGGATATCGAGGCATAGTCGTGGGGGAGAGGGGTTGTGGTTCAGCGGGCTTGAGATCTCGGTGCTGCTTTTTGCAGATGATGTGGTCCTCATGGCTTCGTCGGCCTGCGACCTTCAGCACTCACTGGATCGGTTTGTGGCCGAGTGTGAAGCGGTCAGGATGAAGATCAGCACCTCTAAGTCTGAGGCCATGGCTCTTAGCAGGAAACCAGTGGATTGCCTTCTCCGGGTAGGGAATGACTCCTTGCGCCAGGTGAAGGAGTTCAAGTATCTCGGGGTCTTGTTCACGAGTGAGGGGACGAGGGAGCCGGAGATGGGCCGGAGAATCGGAGCGGCTGATGCGGTACTGCATTCGCTTTACCGCACGGTTGTGACGAAAAGGGAGCTGAGCCGGAAGGCAAAGTTCTCTATCTACCGGTCAGTCTTCGTTCCTATCCTCACCTATGGTCATGAAGGTTGGGTCATGACCGAAAGAACAAGATTGCGGGTACAAGCGGCCGAAATGGGATTCATCAGGAGAGTGGCTGGCTTTTCCCTTAGAGATAGGGTGAGAAGCTCGGTCATCCGGGGGGAGCTCGGAGTAGAACCGCTGCTCCTTCACGTTGAAAGGAGCCAGTTGAGGTGGTTCGGGCATCTGGTGAGGATGCCTCCTGGGCGCCTCCCGAGGGAGGTATATCAGGCACGTCCAGCTGGGAGGAGGCCTCGGGGTAGACCTAGGACAAGGTGGAGAGATTACATCTCCACTCTGGCCTGGGAACGCCTCGGGATCCCTCAGTCGGAGCTGGTCAATGCGGCTCAGGAAAAGGAAGTTTGGGGTCCCTTGCTGAAACTGCTGCCCCCGCGACCCGGCCCCGGATAAGCGGAGGATGATGATGATGATGATGGTGATGATTTATGAAATATAGATTTATGTCATACAGACTTATTACATATAGATTTATGACGTATGGATTTATGACATATAGATTTATGACGTATGGATTTATGACGTATAGATTTATGACGTATAGATTTATGACGTATAGATTTATGAAATATAGATTTATGACGTATAGATTTATGACGTATAGATTTATGACGTATAGATTTATGAAATATAGATTTATGACGTATATATTTATGACATAGATATATGACGTATATATTTATGGCAGATTTATGAAATATCGATTTATGTCGTATAGATTTATGTCGTATAGATTTATGACATCATAGAAGTCATATAGAAATGTTTAAATACACATTTGAGTGAGTGTGTGTGGCCACAGCTCCTCCTGCAGGACGACAGGAGAACTGCAGCTACTGGAGCTCATTTATCACTATCATTTATTCATTCTTCCATTCATTCATTGTCTATCGCTGTGTCGTCCTTATGAAGGTGACAGATGATGTGATGGACTACATATCCCAGAATGCACCGCTGCTCTTCTTCACACTGCTGTGATTCAGTTTCAAACTTGTTTAAATCGAGATTTAAGTTTAAGCTGAAGTCTGTGATGTTAGCAGGGGGCGGAGCTTCAGGCCCAGTGGGCAAATTAATTCACTTTAATTAACTCTATTGAAATGTATTTAACTTCACTCTCCGTTGTTTCTTTGTCTACACACACACACACACACACACACACACACACACACACACACACACACACTCCTCTGGGATGTTATTTGAACATTTTGGCCAAACAGTTTTTCTTTTTTCTCTTGGCTTCAAACTGACAGAAAATCAATGAAAGTCTTCCTCCCTCCTCCTCCTCTTCTCTCCATCTTTCCTATGCCCCTCCTTCCCTTCTCTCCTCTCAGATTCACTCTGATTTCACTAACAAGCGTCACTTGGTTGTTATGACAACCACTGTCTGAGCCTGTAACTGGTCCGGTGCCTTGCTCAGGGGAACTAGGAATAGTTTGTGTGTGTGTGTGTGTGTGTGTGTGTGTGTGTGTGTGTGTGTGTGTGTGTGTATGTGTGTGTGTGTGTGTGTGTGTGTGTGTGTGTGTGTGTGTGTGTGTGTGTGTGTGGCTGGCTGGCAGGAGGTGTGGCCTCTGACCTCGCCCACAACTGCTGATCTCAGACTGTAATAGAGAGTTCACAGTCTGCTGACACACACACACACACACACACACACACTTGGTGGGGAGTAATCAATCACACATCTGTCAGACCTGTCAATCAAACACACACACCTGCCCAGTGAGGCCTCCTACTGGTTGATTAAAAGCTGATGTAGCACATGGAGTTCTGATAATCAATAATGATAATTATCACACACACACACACACACACACACACTTTGACTCCAGTGAAAATAAAAGAGAAACATTTGAATCTTTGTTTCATATTTTCACAACTTTTCTTCTTTTGCTTCATCAACATTTTAACATCACTGCTCAGCAAAATAAAAGCTTTCTTCTGACACTTTCAAAATAAAAGCTTTTATCCGACACTTTTACTTCCTACATGTTTGAATCTGTTACACAGCTTCCTGTCGCCAACGGCAACACACCAACAAGATAAGAGAAGACAGACACACACACACACACACACACACAGCTTCAGGCCCTGGTCCTGTAGTTTCTGGTCTCTAGGTTTGTGTCTCTGGTCCAAGTCTCTGGTCTCTGATCTTGTGGTCTTATGTGATCCAGATCAGAGCAAATGAAACAGTCTCAGAGTTTTGAGTCTTTTGGGACAAAAATTTCACGCTTTGATTCTTTAACATGAAGAGAACATGAGACAAGATGGAGGGATGAGAGAGAGAGACAGGGAGAGAGAAGAGGATGGAGGGGGAGGAGGAGGAGGAGGTGTAGAGCTGCTGCACCAGTGGGAACAGACTTCATCTGAAACAACACGTCGACCTTCACTTTCTCTCGTTTCTCGTTTTCTTTCTTGTTCTTTCGCATCGTTTGGTCGAAACAGTTTCCACTCGTTTAACAGAGTCTCAGGAGAGGAAGCCCCGCCCCCTCCTCCTCCTCCTCCTCCTCTCTGACCTCCACACATCTCAAACTGCAGCTGGGTTTATATACGTGAATAAAGGGTTAATATACAGTTAACAGTATATTATATATATTAGTATATCATATTATATATTTTTATATTATATTATAGTTTAGAACTTTATATACTTTTATTTTATATAATATTATATATTACATTACATTACATGTCATTTAGCAGACGCTTTAATCCAAAGCGACTTACAAGGGAATTGAGTACAATCAGCCAGGGATGGAGTTGAACTTGCAACCATGATGTCTTTTGCACGCAGGGTACCGGTCTTAACCACTGAGCCACATATTTTTTATATATATATGTTCATATATTTTGACATAATATTATATTATATTATATTTTATCACATTATATAATTTTTGTATTTTTGCATAATTGTATTTTATATTATATTATATTTTATCACATTATATAATTTTTGTATAATTGTATTTTATATTATATTATATTATCCCTCATCTACTGCTTTATCCTCCACCAGATGGTCGCAGGGGGCATCTGAGCTGACATAGGGCGATAGGCGGGGTCACACACACCGTGTGACTGTCACAGTGGTTTTACTCATAGACACATTTACGTTGACGTCAGCGCCTCCGCCATATTGGATGTGGCAGATCTGCCCCGTAAACTAATACAAGGAAATGGACTGAACTTCATAAAGCAACTTTCTACAAAGTGCTTTAAGTTAATGCCTCTTATTCACCCATTCACACACACACACACACACTAATATATCTGGGAAACAAGCAGGCACCAAAAACAACTATGTAACTTTTAAAGTGATGATTATAAATGTTTACTCCTTATGTTTAGGATATAAGTAAGCACCAAACCAACGTATGTATTTTTCTGATGCTGAGTGTTTACAGCTACTAATGTGTGTAACACTGTTACTGTGATGATAAATATTGAAATATTTATATTTAACATTTAATCTGTGTCTATAATAACCAGATCCTGAAATGTAGATGTGACATGAGGGTTTTCAGAATAAAGAGCACTAATGTTTACATTGAACTGATTTTGATTCATCGTTTTTATATTCACATTGATGTACATATATGTATATCTATCTATATATATAGATATATATATAGATATATATAGATATATATATATATATGTTCATCAATGTGAATATAAAAACGATGTACATATATACATACATATAAACATATGTATGTATATATGTTTTTGGTGCCTTTTTTCCCCCCAGATATATTAGTGTGTGTGTGTGTGTGTGTGTGTGTGAATGGGTGAATAAGAGGCATTAACTTCAAGCACTTTGTAGAAAGTTTGTTGATGAAGTTCAGTCCATTTCCTTGTGTTAGTTTCCAATATGGCGGCGACGTCGACATACGATTCAGCGCTCAAAGCGGCGTCTACGTCTGTGCTTTTACTAATGTGACTCTGCTGCCACCTGCTGTTCACACACACTTGCAGCCTGGCGGTGTTCTCGGTCTCCTCGCGAGACTTTGTGCCGGCTCTGATTAGCTCGCGGAGCCCTGACGTCACACCATTTGAAATGGAAACAAACGTGGGAAAAAGTGGGAACGTGACGATTCAAACGACGGGAAATGTGATTTCCGGCGAGGCGAGTGGACCTTCAAAGTAAAGGCAACATTATAGACGTTTTTTATGTGTTGAATTTTAAGCAAAAAAAGAAAGAAAACAAAAGCTGTAGAGTTTTTTAACAGTATATTATATATTAGTATATCATATTATATATTTTTTATTATATTATATTATAGTTTATAACTTTATATACTTTTATTTTATATATCATATATTACATTACATTACATGTCATTTAGCAGACACTTTTATCCAAAGCGACTTACAAGGGAATTGAGTACAATCAGCCAGGAATGGAGTTGAACTTGCAACCATGATGATGTCTGTCTCAGAGGAATTAAACTATCTTTAAAATCAAATATAATGTAGCACAGTGGTGCTAGATAATGAGCTAATCCACATGTTCATCATCATGTACCACTTTATCCTCCACCAGAGAGTCGCGGGGGGTGCTGTGCCAATCTCAGCTCCATGGGGCGATAGGCGGGGTACACCCTGGACAGTTCACCAGTCCATCGCAGGGCCACACACACAAAGATAGAGACAAATAACCACTCACTCTATTCACTCTCACACTCACTCCTATGGTCAATTTCGAGTGTCCAATTGACCTTATCCCCACACTGCATGTTTTTGGACTGTGGGAGGAAGCCGGAGAACCCGGAGAGAACCCATGCACACACGGGGGAACATGCAAACTCCATGCAGAAAAGCCCTTGTTCCAACCGGGGCTCGAACCCGGGTCTTGCATGTTCTTCTCGCTCCACCGTGGGTCCCTAATCCACATGTTACTAATGACTATATAATCAATAACTATCCAGGTTTTCATTATATAAGAGTCATAATTAAGCTCTAGTCTATGTGTGTGTGTGTAACGCGCTTGTGTCGTCTCACTGTCTGTCACATCTGTCATATTTGTTCTGTGTGATGTGTTTGAATTGTTTTATGTTGTTTAGGAGATTTTATCACTTGCAATATTTGGGAAATAAAATGTTTTAAAATATATATTGTTCTGGTTTCTGTGCTGCATAAAACAAAGAAATCATTCAAACTGAATCATTTCAGTTTGTGCACAAAAACAAGACATTTGAGCACATCGTCATTTACAGAGTTTGACAAACATTTGTACACATTTTATGAAGCTTTTTATCGTTAGTGATCAGTGTTCAAACATCATCAGTATTCATTAACCTAATAATTCTATGACTTATCAGCAAATACTCATTTGTTTACTTATTTCATGGTTACGCCTTATTTGTCGCTGGTGCCTTTATTGTGAAACGCCGCTCGTGTCTAACCGGAAGTGTCGCTGTGTTTGCTGTGAATTGAAGTCGCGGGTCAACAACAGAACAGAAGGTCGCGCGGCCGCAGCGAACGCAGTCACTGTTAGCTTAGCATCAGTCTGTGGATTCACTGAGCGGGAAATCGTGCGGACACGTTAGCTTCTCTCAGCTAACAGGCTAACCGCCGTGTGTGTGTGTGTGTGTGGTACCGCCGTTAGCATGCAGTGTGCTAACCAACTGAGGAAGAGGAGCGTGGAGGGAGGAGCGTGGAGCTGCAGAGCGGTGAGATCAGAGAGACGACGACGATGATGATGATGACGACGAAGGTGACGATGATGAAGATGTTTATGTTGTGATTGCAGAAGCGGATGTGTTTGGAGGCGGAGCTTCAGACAGTGGAATGTCCAATGGAAACAAATCATTCTTTGATTTTCACCACGAGTCAACAGCAGGTTAGTGACGTCATGACGACGGCTACATCAACAACTAGTTAAGAAAGTGTCACCTCTTATTAATGTGTGTGTCTGTGTGTGTGTGTAGGTGGGTGTGGTCAGACCCAGAGCCCCTCCTCCTCTTTGCTGTCAGCGCTGTCTGGGAGGAGAACCAGTGAGTACATTACATGTCATTTAGCAGACGCTTTTATCCAAAGCGACGTGCAATGGAATTGAGTACAATCAGCCGGGGTACCCGTCTTAACCACTGAGCCACTCCACCCAGTAACTGAGTAACTGTGTGTGTGTGATAAACAGGTCATAAAGTTTCAGGTTTATCACATGACCTTTGACCCCCATGAAAACACAGCAGCTGTAAACCGGGTTTCACAGTCCAGCACCAGATCACCCTGTACTGATACAGTAGAACCCTGAGTGTGATTTATTGTGGATGAACATAAACTGAGACTTTTAATTTGGAAACCACAGGGTTTACATACAGTATACTGGGGACTTTTACTTTGAGCGTGGTTTGAAAGAAAGTCAAGATTTTATTTTGAAAATGCAGGGTTAGATGAATAGAAACTTTGGCTTTTACTTTGAAAACTACTAGGTTGCATGTTGCGAATGAATAGTAATTTAGACTTTTACTTTGAAAACTTCCAGGTTTACTTTTAATATGAAAACTGTTCATTTCAGGGTCACATTAACCACATCCTGGGTCACTGAGCTCAACAACACTCCAACAGGAGGAGGCGTGGCTCTTCCTTGTGACTCCGCCCCAACACCTTCAGCGTCCTGAGACACTCACCATGGCCACGCCCACTTAAGGACCAATCACGTTTGTTTTGTTGTCAAGTCAATAATTGTCCCTTTAGCTCCTCCCCCTCACCACCATTGAACACACCTTCAGGAGTTTTGATTTCACTGAGCTGATGTCTGATTGGCTCACACATGTGGGCGGTGCTTTGTCCCACGCTCAGAGAACTCGGTGTGTTAATAACCGTATGTAGTTATTTTAACTAATGAAAACTAATCAATGATTCTAATTGGTTTATTGTGTTTACAGTAAAGGGCTATTCCACTGTTTTTTAACCCCACCCCCTTTGATCATGTGACTGTTATAAAAGCTGCTGCATTTACAAACTCCTCCACAATAAGATGAAAATGCAATATTGTGACTTGCGTTGTTTGAACGTTTACGTCATGTGTTTACTCTCAACCAATCAGAGCATTTCTATTTTGATGAAGCAGATTTTTTTATTTTTTAATGACTATAGATTCTATTTTTGGTGACATAATTTCCTGTTGGCTGTGACCAATCACTGGGCAGCGTTTGCACTGAAGACTAATTTCAAAATAAAAGTTTTGACTGAAAACGTCTGTTTCGTTTGACCTCAAACAGGAAGTGAGTTGTTGTTGTTGTTCTTAATGTTACAAAGTAAACAAAAATAACCTAATCAGGTAATTCAGAAAAACACATTTTTATCAGAACAGAAACATCAGATCAATAAAGACACAGAGATCCACAAGTCCCGCCCTCCTCAGCTGTCAATCACTCAGTCACAGAAGATTTTTGTTTCTTGGAAGGAGGAGCTTCACCTGTTCAGGGACAACAGAGAGAGCAGGTGAGAACAGGAACTCGCCTCCACTCACACTCCTGTAATCTCTCTGCTTTACGACTGGTTATTATTTGAACTGAACTATAATCAATGAGCTGAAAGAACCTACAGGTCTCAGACTGTGGTGGCGCCTCCTGCTGGTCACTGGCCTCACTGCAGCTCTTCACTGTGTAGATGATGCCACTGGCTGTCTTCCTGGTTTCTGAGAACAAACAAACAAACACAGGTCAACACACTGTAACTAAATAACCTCTGTGGTCATAATACTCATGTGAGTATGAAGTAGTAATAGTAGTAACTAGTTACCTCCGTGCAGTAGAACAGATCGACAGGTGGAGGAAACGGCTTCTTTACAATCTTTGTCTGATAATCCAAACAACAACGACCTGATGGGACAATCAAGGAGACAACAGAGAGAGAGTGTGTGTGTGTGTGTGTGCGCGCGTGCACGCATTAAGAGGATACAGGTTGGTGACATCATAGGGTCCTCTGAGCTCCAGCGCCTGAAACACATTCAGTCCTGATCAATATCTCTGATCAATCTTCACTGACTGACTGATTATTAATGACTGACCTTCTCAGCTGCACTGGACACCATGACACTCTGAAACAACACAGACGTCTGGATCAGACTCATGACATCATCACGACACTGATGACATCATCAGGTGACAGGACGTACCTTCCCTTTACAGCACTCGATCAGACTGATGGCGTTGGCGATGGTGTAGCGTCTCATGGTGGAGTCTCTGATGGCTGCAGAGTACGAGACCTCGAACACAACACCTCTGTCAATGGCCTGGACACACACACACACACACATTACTTCCTGACCATAATAACACAATGATGATGGAGGAGACGACAGCGGTGACCTCACCCCGTTCACTGGCGCTCTCTTAAAGAAGAAGGGAAGTCTCTCTGTGACGGAGACGCAGATGATGTCGATGTCGTAAACCATACACGCCGCCTGTGAACGCACCGGCACATCGACATTCAACACAGGTAAACAACACTCATGTGTACAGGAGTCAGTGAATGCAGCGGCGAGCGCAGCGTCAGTGAACACAACAGCGAAGTGTGTCAGTGTGTCAGTGAGCGTGACAGTGAAACGCAGCAGTGTGATGATGGAGTGTCAGTGAACGCAGCAGTAGTGTGAATGCGCGCCAGTGAGCCAAGCGTCTGAACACAACAGCGGTGTCAGTGAACACAACAGCGGCAGTGTCAGTGAAGCAAGCGGTGAGTGTCGGCTATGTCAAGCGCAGCAGAGAAAGCAGCGACAGCAGAGTCATGAGGCGCAGCAGCGAGTGTCAGTGAAGCAGCGGGCAGTGAAAGCCGCAGCGGTCGCAGTGGCGCGGCCGAAGTGAAACGCAGCGAAGTGTCAGTGAACGCAAGTGTCAGAGAAAGCCAGTGTCAGAGCGAGTGGCGCGGCGGCAGTGTGTCAGTGAACACAACAGCAGCAGTGTCAGTGGCGCGGCGTACAGTGAACACAACAGCAGGGTGTCAGTGTGTCAGTGGCGAGTGTCAAGTGTCAGTGAACAGCAGCGAAGTGTCAGCGCGAGTGTCAGTGAACGCAGAGGCGTCAGTGAACACAACAGCAGCGAGTGTCAGTGAGCGCAGCGGCGAGTGTCAGTGAACACAACAGCAGTGTCAGCGCAGCGGCGAGTGTCAGTGAACACAACAGCGGTGTCAGTGGCAGTGAACACACAGCAGCGGTGTCGGTGGCGCAGGCGAGTGTCAGTGAACACAACAGCAGCGAGTGTCAGTGTGTCAGTGAACACAACAGCAGCGAGTGTCAGTGAGCGCAGCGGCGAGTGTCAGTGAACACAACAGCAGCGAGTGTCAGTGAGCGCAGGCGTGTCAGTGAACACAACAGCGGTAGCGCGGTGTCAGTGAACACAAGCAGTGTCAGTAGCGGCAGCAGCCAGCGGCGGTGTCAGTGAACACAACAGCAGCAGTGTCAGTGGCGCGGTGTCAGTGAACACAACAGCAGCGAGTGTCAGTGGTGGCGGTGTCAGTGAACACAACAGCAGCGGTGTCAGTGGCGCGGCGGGCGGTGTCAGTGAACACAGCAGCAGCGGTGTCACAGGCGAAGTGTCAGTGAGCACAGCAGCAGCGCAGTGGCAGCGGCAGTGTCAGTGAACACAACAGCAGCGAGTGTCAGTAGTGTCAGTGCGGTGTCAGTGTCGGTGTCAGTGCAGTGTCAGTGAACACAGCAGCAGCAGAGTGTCAGTGAACACAACAGCAGCGGCAAGTGAACACAACAGCAGCGGTGTCGGTGTCAGTGAAGCAGCCGAGTGTGTCAGTGAACAGCAGCGAGTGTCAGTGTGTCAGTGAACACAACAGCGGTGTCAGCGCGTGTCAGTGGTGTGTCAGTGAACATCACTGTGGTTGTGGTGGGTAAGACATCAAAACATCTGTGTCAGTGTCACAGACGCCCAAAACACAACAGCACACTGTCAGTGATAAACACAACAGCATGTCAGTTGTCAGTTGTTTGAATTTTCATGCTCAGTCATCTGTCACACATGGAAGAGTTTCTCTGTGGTCGGCTGCACGGCCAAAAGATCAAAGCATCTGTACTCAGGAGCAGTCGACCTCTGAAGACACACACACACACACACACGTAAACAAACAGATACAGTGGTTTGAATGTTTATTTGAGGATCTAATTATTACAATTATCTGTAGATGATTCAATAATGATTAACAATCACTTGCTTTTATTTTGAAGGTATAAGTGTTTCCTGTTGAAAATAAATCAAAATAAAAGTCAACAATACTCACAAAGTGGAAGGAGTCTGACATCACCAACGTCAGTCTGTTCAGCACTCTGATTGGACGAGAGCGACCCTGTCACACAGTGGACAAGTCAAGGTTGTGTTTGAGTGGACACACACTTTAAATAAATTAGACTTTTAATTTGAAAAGTGCTGGGTTGTGTTTTAATATGGATGAATTCACACCCGCACGCGCGCACACACTGACTGTACCTGAACGACTGGTAGCTGATCCATCAGCTCGGTGATCGGGGTGGGGGCGGGGATTTGCTGCACACAGGAAATAAACACATGACATTCAAAAATAAAAGTTGCAATAAACTAGTCACATGTGGAACTGTTCTGGTCCGTGAACGCAGCACAGCAGTGACGCCACTCACCGGTTTCTTTTTAGCCTTTGGTTCAAACATGTAGTTAATGGCGACGGTGGAGAAACCGACTACACACACAGAAAACACACAAACTCAGCGGTTAATCACGACTTAACAGACGCTAATCGATCATTAATCAATAACAGCGTGGTGAGGCGTTCACTGACGCTGTTAGCATCTTTAACTCTGATAAACACGCAGAACAACAGACAGTAAAAGACAGTAAAACCGGATGCTAGCTCTGTTGTTAGCTGCGTTGCTAACGGTGCAGTTAACTCCAGACTCACGCTGAGCCGCGGTCTCTATCATCCTCTGCAGGACACTTTTGTCCTCCGTGAAAGTCAGGTTTAGGTCCATAAACACAGACATGCTGCTGCTGCTGCTGCTACTGCTGCTACTGCTACTGCTGGGAGACACACGTGCTGCCGCACAGCCTGCTGGGAAATGTAGTTTTTCCCCTTAACCCGCTGCCCGAGAAGACGTCCACATAAAATGTTAATATTTATTCAGTCTATGATTTCTACTTTAATGTGTTTACAACATACTGTTTAAGCCCCGCCCCTAACCAAACTAAAGCAAGGTCACTAACTACAACATTAGCCAAAATATAAAGTTATGACTGTCATACAATAGTTAATATTTGGCCCAAAGATAATGATATCATTATTGTTTTTATTATAATAATAACAATATCATGGGGTCACACGGTGGTGTATTGGTTAGCTACTACACCACCGCCTTGAAGACCCGGGTTCGAGCCCCGGTTGGAACAAGGGCCTTTCTGCATGGAGTTTGCATGTTCTCCCGTGTGTGCGTGGGTTCTCTCCAGGTTCTCCGGCTTCCTCCCACAGTCCAAAAACATGCAATGTGGGGATTAGGTGAATTGGACACTCTAAATTTGACCATAGGAGTGAGTGTGAGAGTGAATGGTTGTTTGTCTCTATGTGTGTGTGTGTGTGGCCCTGCGATGGACGGGTGAACTGTCCAGGGTGTACCCCGCCTATCACCCCATGTAGCTGAGATTGGCACAGCACGACCCTCTGGTCAATATCATGAATAATAGTGATATAAAACATTGTGCAATTTTTTTGCATTTTTTCATTTTATTGAAAATAAAATAAAATAAGTTTCATTGTGAAACTTTCATTACAGTTAGTTTGTACATGTGTCACAAAATAAAAGTGATCAGGACCAATCACAGATCAATTCTTACTCTGATCATTGATGATCCTTTTAAAAGAACTACAGTTCCCATGATGCTTAGTGTGTTAGCTCCGGTCTGAGCTCAGCTGCTCCGTGACCCTCAGGTTGATCTTTGACCTCTGATGTCACCCTCCGCTCTTGCGGTGTCGCTGCGTCTCCACCCACTCAGTGACGAGGCGGTTGGCGATGGCATGTTTCGGGGGGAGCCAGAAGACGGGTGGGTCACCTCTTCTGGGTGGAGACTTCACCTGGAGAGCACAGGTGATCTCCTCCAGACTGAACCAGCGAGCGTCCTCTAGCTCCGCGTGGTCCACGTCCACCTGGGCAGAGAACAGCACAGGTGTTCCTCAAGGTTCATTGCTGGGCCCTGGTCTGTTTCATCAGTGTGTATGTGTGTGTGAGAGCTCACCTGAGTGTGGGTGGGGTTAACAAAGGCGTGGCAGGCCAGCATGAACGAGCTGTGAGGAAAAGGCCAGTGTTGAGAGGAGCTGTAGGAGACGCTCTGAACTTCTAAACCCACCTCCTCTGCCACCTCCCTGTACAAAGTCTCCTCCAGGGACTCACCTGGGACAACCATGGACAGGTTAGTTACAGAGACCAGAATCCAGCTAATAAGGAGATGTCAGGTGAGTTAGTGACTGACCCATGTCACAGAAACCTGCCAGAGCGCTGTACATCCCCTGAGGGAAGGACGACTGTCGAGCCAACAAACACCGTTTCCCATCAGACACCAGGACAATGACCACTGGAGACATCTACAGAGGAGAAGAGGGGAGACCTGTGAGACCAGGAGAGCAGGTTTGGATTAGGTTTGGATCTGGATTACCGTGGGATAGTAGACGATGCCTCTGCTGCCGCCGACTCTGTGACTTCCTGCCTGGTTGCGTTGGGTTGGTTCACCTGTGGCACTGCAGAACCCACTGCTTTGATGCCAGCGCAGAAGAGCCTGACTCTGTAGGACACACCAGGACCTGGGTCAGAACAGATAGTCCAATGCTTTGACTCTGTGTTTCGTTGAAGTTCCTGACCTTGGTCACTAGAGGAACCTCTGCTCCGGTCAGCAAGAAGAAAGATTTCCTGAGGTCAAAAAAGTTTGCGTCACACTCTCCTTCTACTGCTGCCTGGTCCAGTTCTCCTAAAACACAGACCAGAACTTCAGCTCAGAACTTGCAGACCACTGGTCATTTGGATAAGCATGTTCTTACCGAGATCCAAACAGAACTGAGCCTGGTTCTGCTCAGAACAGCCAATCAGAACCGACTCCTTCAGCAAAGATCTGTCTGCACCGAGTCGCTCCACAATCAACTGCACATCTGGAACATGAGGCAGAGGTTCTCAACCTGAGGCTGTGTGTTTGTGAGGTTGTTGTGGTGGGTTCTGTACCTGAGCTGTTAAACGCTGCTGTTCTGAGGGTTCCTCTCTCTGTGCGCTGCAGCAGAGGACACAGACGGTGGAACAGGAGAACGCGACTTCTCTGCAGCGCTGCCAAACACGCCGCGTCGTCCTGCTTCAGTCTGTTCACAAACCTGAGAGGACAATCAATAAATGTCTGATCATCAATCAATAACGAGTCAGTGTGTGTGAGTCACTGCACCTCATCCTGGAGACGTAACTGGAGCAGCCGCGGCTCAATGGACCAATCACAGGGAGAAGAATCCTTAGAGGACTCAACATGACTGATCTGGACTGATCTGGACCAGTTAGAACTGGTTCTGCCACCTATATACAAGTTACAGGGAAAGAAACTGTTAGCTTAGCTTAGCACAAAGTCCAGAGGGGAGCGGAAAGTGTCAGTCCACCAGAATAAAGATATAGATTTCATTGAACTATGTGCAACTTAATGTCCATGTGGCTGCTGTGAAAAGTGTATGGATTAATCATCAATACATAAAATCAATAGATCCTGGAATCAGTGAGGAGAATACAATACTGAACCCTCTTTGAAAAAAATCAACTTTGGCAACTTTGCATAAAGTAAACTGACACAGCAATGGTTACTTTTTATTCATGCTATTGACTTGTAAGATGTTACTGCTTCATTCAGCCCGCGTTTAATTAAGCAGCGTCTCATATTTGAACATAAACAAGCACAAAATCCGGCTGTTACAGAAGGAACACCTGACGCTGGCTAACAGGCGGCACCTACAGATGTGACACGGTAATTACAGAATAAAACCGTTCGACTGTGACGTCGCTGTGACGTGGATCACGTGGACACTTGCTCCAGTTTCAGGGCTGACGAAAAAAAAAGCAAAGCGAGTAGAAATGAGCAGATTCTGACAGAGGTTTGGTGAGAACCAGTCTCTTCACTGTTACATTACTTTACTTTACTGTAAAATGTTTTAAATCACGTGTTTTAAACAAACCTGGCAGCAGCAAAGTCTCTCGCCTCCGACCGCGTCTCCTTCGTTCGCTGTCGGCTTCCGTAGAAAGTGTTTCCGGTCAGTCCCGGAAGTAAAATGAACGCTATCCCCCTGTGTGCAGCGCAGGCTCGGGCTCGTTTCTTCTTTTCATCGTGTTTTTTTTAAAGTCCCGGGGTTCGGCAGATGCTTCCCGCGGCTCTGGAGACGCTTCCCCGGGGTGAGCGGAGGTTCAGCGGCAGCAGCGGCGGCTGTCAGCGGGCGGAATGACCTCCGTGTCCGTGTCCCTGCACACGCAGCTCTCCTCCGTCATGGAGTCTCTGGTCCACGCCGCCGTGGCTCAGCTGAAGAAGCTGGTGGAGGACGGAGCGGACTTCTTACTCAGCCTGGAGGTCCGGGCCGGAGAGGAGCCGCCTCTGCCGGCCAGAGTGACGGCGGAGAGCCGGGAGAAGATGGTGAGGAGCCGGGGTGAAAACTACGAGTTAAAGTGAAGAAATCACCGCGAACATGTTTAAAAAACACATCTGTGCTCTTTAATTTACTTTACTTTAATTTAATTTTAATTTCATTTATTCTTTGTTTACCTGTGCGGACTCATGACACTTCTCTGTGTTACAGACTCCACTTAGGATCAAACAGCTCTTTAATTTACAGATTACTTCAAAAAAACAAATGCGTCTGAATAAAAACACGCTTAAAGGGAAAAAAAACTTTATTTATTAAAACAAGATTCTGAGAAGTTGAAATGAAAGTTTAAAATATCACACAAGTAAAAAGTATTGTAACATTTTACAGATCAAACATTTAAAGATGTGTTTTTATTACATTCATGGTTAATGAATTCTGAATAACTGTGATTGTAATTCATTATTATTTTCACTAAAGACTTTGACTTTTGTTCACCACCTCTGACCTGTGACCTGTGACCTCAGGTGCTGTTTGCCTCCATCATGGAGACGTTGGGGAACGAAGCTCTGGGGAAGATCATGAACATCGTGGATGAAGTCCAGCAGCAGGGGGCGCTGCATTTAACCAGGAGCGGCAGGAGACCTCAGACCAGCATCCTCAACGTCCTCAACAAGGCACAAGTTGGTAAGTACAGAGGCTCCGCCCCCTGACAGTGATGCGGGCTGATGATGTCATGCTAACGTTAAACCTGATCTGTCCATCACACAGAGATGGAACACTCGTACGGTCTCCGCCCACAAAACACCAACGCTGACAACGGAACTGTTCAGGTACGACTCAGCTGTTCACCTGTGCTGACTCATGACTCAACTGTTTACCTGTGCTGACTCAGCTGTTTACCTGTGCTGACTCGGCTGTTCACCTGTGCTGACTCATGACTCTGCTGTTCCCCTGTGCTGACTCATGACTCAGCTGTTCCCCTGTGCTGACTCATGACTCAGCTGTTTACCTGTGCTGACTCATGACTCAGCTGTTTACTTGTGCTGACTCATGACTCAGCTGTACACCTGTGCTGACTCAGCTGTTCACCTGTGCTGACTCATGACTCAGTTGTTCTGTGTGTTACAGACTCCACTGAGGATCAAACAGGAGAAAGAGAGGGCGGAGCCTCCATTTGTGCCGGCGCTCACCGTCAAAGACGAGCATGGAAACATCGACCTGCGAGCCATCGCTGAACGTGAGCAATGCTGCGATTCTTACTGTGGTTTTCCTGTTATTCAATGAGACGATGATGATGATGATGATGTTTCCTCTGCAGGAGCTCGTGTTGAAGCTGATCCTCCTCTGGATCTTCAGCAGCAGGAAGTTTCCACTTCACCTGAGTTGGTTGTTCAGAGCGTCACCTGGAAGTCCTTCACACCTCACGGTGACTCCAAAGCTCAACGCCGTGTCCACACGGGTGAGAAGCCATTCACGTGCAGCTCCTGCGGCCGCGCCTTCCGCCTGAGGCGGAGCCTGCAGAACCACATGCGCCTGCATTCTGGCGAGCGCCTGCATTCTGGCGAGCGCCTGCATTCTGGCGAGCGCCTGCATTCTGGCGAGCGCCCACACGAGTGCGCCGAGTGCGGCAAGTGTTTCGCCAAACAGGCGCAGCTGAAGACGCACGCCATCGTCCACACAGGTGAGAAGCCATACAGCTGCGAGCTCTGTGGCCGCCGCTTCAACCTGGTGCAGAACCTGCACCGCCACGCCCACACACACACCGGCGCCAAGTTGTTTGTGTGCAGCGTCTGCGGCAAAGGCTTCACCCGCGCCGTCACACTCAAGAGCCACGAGCTCATCCACACCGGGCAGAAGCCCTTCAAGTGTGAGGAGTGTCCCAAGACGTTCCGACACGCCGTCAACCTCAAGAACCACCAGCGGATCCACAGTGGCGCGCGACCTTTCACCTGCGACCTCTGCGGGAAGAGCTTCCGCCAGTCGATGAACCTGAAGATCCACCGCCGTGTTCACACCGGCGAGCGGCCGTTCAGCTGCCGTGAGTGCGGCAAGACTTTCAGCCAGCAGAGCAGCCTGATGGCACACGGACGCACGCACTCCGCCGACAGACCCTTCTGCTGCGGCTTCTGTGACAAGACGTTCAACAACGCTAACAGCCTGAAGCTGCACCAGCGTGTGCACACGGGCGAGAAGCCGTACGCCTGCGACGTCTGCGGCAAGACCTTCAGTCAGGGCAGTCACCTGCGCACGCACACGCGCCACGTCCACGCCGGCGGCAAGCAGTACATCTGCGACAAGTGCGGGAAGAGATACTCGGACCAACGCAACCTGAAGCTGCACAAGTGCAGCTACGCCTGAACGCGGCAGGAAAGTGTGTCCGCTGCTCGTCACGTGCGTCTGAAACTTCAGGAAAAAAACAGTTTCAGGAGTTCAGAATTTTTTTTTAGAGAGAAAATGTATTTTTTCAGCTTGGGGGCGGAGCAGTAAGTGCACTTGTGTTGCCAGTGTGGGTGGGGCTGCTTTTTTCAGTGATGAACTTCAGCCGTTGCCGTGGACACGTCTCTGTCACTGTCTTAACGTGAATGAACACAGTGAACACAGTGAACATGAACACAGTGAGTTTTCACATGAAAACACTGTTGCTAGGTAACGGCAGCACCAGCTCACGCATGCATATAAAAACAAAAACAATTTTGCAATAAAAAAATTACAAAATATTTGTGTAAAATTATTTCCACTTACGATGTCACAAGAACAAAGTTCGGAACTGGGAGTGACGTCAACTCTGGGTGAGCACTTTCAATGTATTTTGGGCTAGTGAATGTTTGTGATACCTAACAAACAAACATCGTAGCAAACGTGTAAACAAATAAAAATAAAAGACTGATTTACCCTGAGATTCTGAGGAAGAAATGGGACTTTTCCGATTTCTGAGAACAACTGAACCCACCATTACTCTCTGACCACACCCACACACCTATAAGCCCTGCCCACTGTAATGTTGACCCCTCTGAATGGTTGAAATTTGTCACATGACGACACACGTTACTGAATAGAGATTATATTATTTAAATTAATTAAAGAGAAACAAATTAAATAATTTCTGTGAGAATTTATTTTTCCGTTATTAAAAACATTATTGTTTTTTTTGATGAATATGAAACTGTTCATGTTTAAAATATTAAAAAGGTGGCAGTAACGGTGTAGAACCACAGGGGGCAGCAAAGCACTGTTGCACAAAGGTTCGTGTTTTTTTCAAAACTTTATTCAGGCTTTAAAAAAACAAACATGGTACAAAAGTGTTTCCAGAAATGTACTGTCATTTAAATTTAAAGGATCAGTAAAGAAAAGTAGATACAACAACAAAATGAACCGGAACAATAACGGTATGTAATATTATACATTAGTTTTTTCAGGATTTATCTTTTTAAAGAGATTTCTTTCATAATCGTCAGAACTTAAAAGGAAACACTTTAAATTCAACTGATGGATTTTCCTTATTTTATTTCTGTCGATTAAAATAAACAAACCGTAATAAAACGACATTAAAACGGAGTTGATCGTTGTTTTTGAAGGAGTCTCTGCGGTCCTCCCGCCGCTGGTGGCGCTGTTCTGTTGTGGACTGACTGTTTCCGGGTCTCGCTGTGACCCCGCGCTCCTCACATCAACACGCGTGGAGCAAACAAACCGTAACCGTAACTAAACAGAACTCCGCGGTGTTCGGTTCTTCACACTCACCGGAGACAGACGGCGAGTTTCGGCCTGAGCTGAGGGAGTTTGCGCCGCCATGGCTCCGGTGAGTTTTACACGAGGAGACGCGGGAAAGAGCCGCGTTCGTGTGAACATGTGAAACTGCGCCAAACCCCGCAGAGAAAACGCCGGATTTAACTCATCGTTGTTTAAACGTTGTTACTGTAAACTGAGCCACAGGCTGAAAAGCATGTTACCAAACCTCATTGAGAAATGTGTGAATTTAGCGTTTCCATGGTTACAGATGAAGATAAACGCTCTGGTCAACATGATCATTGTCACTTTCTGAAATGCGAATGTGCAAAGATGAATCCGGCTCTAACCGCTTATTGATCATATTATAGTGATAATAATAATAATAATATGTATGTTATTATGGCAACATGAGTATAACATGATTATGGTCTCTGATCTGTTATGTTGTTGTTGCTTTGGTTTCCTCTTATTAATGAAGCTCCTCCCTCTGTCCTCATTTGCCCCTCCCTCCCCACAGCCGCGGTCGAAGAAGCGGCGCCCGACGTTCCGCCGTCTGCTGAAGACGAGCAACGTGAAGCTGGAGAACAAACTGAAGAACCGTCAGCTGAAGCAGCAGAACGCGGCCAAGAAGCAGCGCAAGGAGCAGAAGAGGCTGAGGCAGGCGGTGAAGGGCGCCATCATCAGGACTCCCCGCCCACTGGAGACGTACAAGAAGAGACCGGGTGAGTTTGACAGGGATGTCCCGATACAACTTTATCACATCCGATACAATACCGATATTGCAGCCTTGAGTATTGGCCGATACCGATATTGATCCAATACCATATCAGCAGCAATCATAGATACTTTAATGACTTATTTTGTAGTGTGGAATGTTATAGTCTTGATCATGTGACATTACTTACACAGATAAACTGACCCATTTATTATTAACCAATGGTTACGTCAACTTTAACCTTCAACATAAGAATATTGTTCATTTCATACAGTCTATGGTTCATTTCATCAGGAGGAAAGTACCAAGTGCTCATGGGGGTGTTTTCAGAGCCGCTTACAGGTAACGGCGTGTCTTCAGACAACACCCCCCCTGTTTTCACAACTTTGGATTAGCCCAACCCACACAGGGTTGAGCGACTCATCCCGCAAGTGAACCTGGAGCCCGGGGCCCGGCCCTGCAGACGTACTTAGGTCTGTGTGTGGAGCTTCAGTGGAGTGTGTGGAGCTTCAGGACACATTTAAAACACACAAAGCTCTTTTTTATATATATATATGTATATATATATATATATATAAATATAAAATAACTATAATTAATTCTAATTGACAAACGGAGGCTGTTGAAAGTCGACAGGTGATATCCAATATCAATATCGGGACATCCCTAGAGTTTGATCAGGACGACTGTCCCTGATGGACTTAACCCACGACCTTTCCCATCATGCACTTCTGCGTCTGTCTCTGACAGAGGAGGAGCACGATGAGGAGGAGGAGTTTCTGGAGACTCTTCCCACGGACATGATGGACGAGGACGACATGCAGCAAATGACCGCCATGGCTCGTCAGGCGTCCTTCATCACCAGAGACCTGTCGTCATGGTAACTGCAGCCACCACACACACACACACCCATGCACAGAAACACAAACAGCGAGTGAGGGTGCGTTTGTTTCGCAGCGAGCCGGTGCACAGTGGGAAAAAGAGGAGCGCAGAGGTCGTACGGAGTTACGAGAAGATTCCGAGAAAGATGGTGAAGACGGAGGAGAAGGAGGTGATACACCTGCTGCCAATCAAAGACAAGACGGGCGTCATCCCACAGAGCGTGGAGCGAGGTATCGATCCACTCACCGATCACTGATCACTGATCCACTCACCAGTCACTATTCCTCTGTTCTTTATTCAAAGTCACAAACTTGTGTTTCGTTTGTGTGAAGTTGTCACGAAGCAGCAGGACGAAGAAGAGGAGGAGGAGGAAGCTGCTGTGGAGCCAGAGGAAGATGATAATGGTACGACAGTGTCTCTCTCACACACACACACACACACAGTCGTGACATGGTTGTAATGTGTCCTCCTGTCCAGAGGGGGCGCTGCAGACAGTGGCAGCGCTGACAGCAGAGCAGAGAGAGCGACTCAGAGTGGAGACGTTAAAGCAGAAGAAGCTGCAGATCGCTGGTCTGGCATCAGCGCTCATTTCTGACCCCACCAGCAATGTGAGTGTGACCTCTGACCCCGGGGGCGGCTGCTTTAAAGGGCCAGTGCGTGTAATCTGTGTGTGTGTGTGTGTGTGTGGTCAGATAAAGCGGCTGAAGGAGCTGCGGGGGATGTTGGTGGAGGTGGAGCCCAGCGTGGCGGTGACCGTCAGGAAGCTGGTGATGGTTTCACTGATGGAGATCTTCAAAGATGTCGCCCCCTCCTACAGGATCCGCCCCCGGACCGACGAGGAGAAGACCACCAAGGTACACACACACACACACACACACACACACGTTCTGATGATGATGAAGATGAAGATGACTTGTCTTCGTCCTCAGGTGAAGAAGGACACTCAGCGTCTCAGAGAGTTCGAGGAGGGTTTAGTGAGTCAGTACAAGTTTTACCTGGAGGAGCTGGAGCAGACTGTCAAAGGTACACAACTACTACACACAACTACTACACAACAACTACACACAACTACTACACAACAACTACTACACACACAACTACTACACAACTACTACACACAACTACTACACAACACACTACTACTACTACACACAACTACTACACAACAACACAACTACACAACAACTACTACACACAACTACTACACACAACTACTACACAACTACTACACACAACTACTACACAACAACTACTACACAACAACTACTACACAACAACTACTACACACAACTACTACACAACAACTACTACACAACAACTACTACACACAACTACTACACAACAACGACTACACAACAACTACTACACAACAACTACTACACAACAACTACTATACAACTACTACTACTACACAACTGTGAAGGGGCTGTGAGGTATGTTTGTTTGAATAAATAAAAACAGGGTATTAAAACCTACTGGGGGGTATGTAATCAGGCAAGAGAATAACTGTTAAATCCAAGCAGACTAATAGAGTTGAGCAGGGAGACTAATATTTATTATAAATAAATAAATACCATTAGGTTATGAACACACAAAAGTGTGACTTCTGGCTGTCCGAGAGCAAGACGGCAGTCACTGCACACTGGCAATCGTGGGTCGCTACTCGCACACAGACGTCTGTATGGGTCGTGTAACAGTTAGTCCTGGTTCTTTCGTCAAGCGACCGCTCCAGCATTGTCACTGCGATCGATTCTTCTGCTTCTGCTTCTGCTTCCATTTCCCATTTCGGCCTCCTGTCTTTTCCGCTAGGACTGTTTTTCTGTCTCGCCGTCTTCCTCCGGAAACTTTTAAGGTCCGTTAATTGTACGCTCCACCGGTGCAGGCGATTACGCCGTGTGGTGACATCCCCATGGGCATTTCACAATCAAAGCACAATACATTCCCAGTGTATACATTTGTGGCCAAAAGTTTTGAGAATGACACAAATATTACATTTTCACAGGGGCTGCTGCTTCAGGGTTTTTGGGTGTTCTTGTTAGATGTTTCTATGGTATACTGAAATATAATTACAAGCATTTCATAAGTATCAAAAGCTTTTATTGAAAATTACACTGAGTTCATGCAACAAGTCAATATTTGCAGTGTTGACCCTTCTTTTTCAAGACCTCTGTCAGTCAACTTCCTGACTGATGGCAGTCCATTCTTGCATAATCAATGCTTGGAGTTTGTCAGAATTTGTGGGTTTTTGTTTGTCCACCCGCCTCTTGAGGATTGACCACAAGTAGTCAATGGGATTAAGATGTGGGGAGTTTCCTGGCCAAAGTCTTTATGTTTTGTTCCCCGAGCCATTTAGTTATTACTTTAGCTTTATGGCAAGGTGCTCCATCATGCTGGAAAAGGCATTGTTCATCAACTAACTGCTCTTGGATGGTTGGGAGAAGTCGCTCTCGGAGGACATTCTGGTACCATTCTTTATTCATGGCTGTATTTTTAGGCAAGATTGTGAGAGAGCCCACTCCCTTGACTGAGAAGCAACCCCACACATGAATGGTCTCAGGATGCTTTACTGTTGGCATGAGACAGGACTGATGGTAGCGCTCACCTCGTCTTCTCCAAACAAGCTTTTTTCCAGATGCCCCAAACAATCAGAACGGGGATTCATCAGAGAAAATGACTTTAGCCCAGTCCTCAGCCGTCCAATCCCTGTACCTTTTGCAGAATATCAGTCTGTCCCTGATGTTTTTTCTGGAGAGAAGTGGCTTCTTTGCTTCATGACACCAGGCCTTCCTCCAAAAGTCCTCGCCTCACTGTGCGTGCAGATGCACTCACACCTGCCTGCTGCCATTCCTGAGCAAGCTCTGCACTGGTGGTGGTACTACACAACTACTACTACTACTACTACACACAACTACACACAACTACTACTACACAACTACTACTACACTACTACTACTACTACTACTACTACTACACACACTAGCACTGCAACTACTACACAACTACTACTACTACTTACTACACACTGCACACAACAACTACTACACAACACAACTACTACACAGCAACTACACACAACTACTACTAAACAACAACTACACACAATTACTACACAACTACTACTACACACAGCAGCAACTATTACTACACAATAACAACTACTACTACACAGTGACACACAACTACAACTACTGCACACGTCTATACAACTACTACACAACAACAACAACTCACAACTTCAACCATGCACATCCACACAACTACACACAACTATATCTACACACAATGACACAGCAGAAGCCTTGTCTGGTGTCTCTCACCCTTGTCTCTGTGTCCTTGTCCCTGTGTCCCTCAGATTGGAAGCAGAAGAAGAAGAAGCGCAGTCAAGTTGTTGGTTTCCAGTCGTATCGAGGTTTGGCAGAAGTGGCCGTGCGCTGCCTGTGTGAGCTGCTGCTCGCTCTCCCTCACTTTAACTTCCACAACAACATCGTCGTTGCCCTCGTGCCCCTGATGAACGACCCCTACAAGAAGGTCAGACTGTGTTTCTATCAGGTGTCAGACTTGTGTCGTGATGCGTTCGGGTGTCAGACTTGTGTTGTGATGCATTTGGGTTTGTGTGTGTTTTTCAGGTGTCAGACATGTGCTGTGATGCGTTCAGGACCCTCTTCCAGCAGGACAAAGTGGGCGGAGCCTCTTTAGCCACAGTGCGCGTCATCTCGGGCGTCGTTAAGAGCCTGAGCTACAACATCAGACCTGAGGTAAACGAATCAAACGCACCCTCTCGCTCACACAGACGCAGACTAACAGGCTCCGCCCACAGGTGCTGAGGTCACTGCTCAGTCTGAGGATCAAAGAAGTGGAGGTGAAGAAAGACATTGAGTCGACGGCACCGAAGAAGAAGTTTATGAACAACAAGGAGAAGAAGAAGAGTCTGTCGAGGATGCAGAGGAAGGTTTGTTTGTTTGTTTGTGTGTTTGTTGCTGTTGTTGTCGTTGTTGTTATTGTTGACGTTCATAAACGTGTGCTCTCAGTGGAAGAAGGAGGAGGAGAAGCTGGAGAAGGAGCTGCTCGAGGCTGAAGCTTCAGAGAACAAAGACAAGAAACTAAAGCTGGTCAGTGTTTCAGACGTGGTTTATTGTCCAGTGAACGTTGTAACGATGTAATGATGCGTCTCGCTCGCTCTCGTCTTCCTCAGCACACTGAGACTCTGAACATCGTCTTCCTCATCTACTTCAGGATCCTGAAGAAAGCTCAGAAATCTGTCCTTCTGCCCGCTGTCCTGGAGGGACTGGCCAAGTATACCCACATACAGTCTTGTTTAACAGTCTTAGTGAGGACACGTAGTCCTGAAACCTAAAACCAGGTCTTAAGCCATAAACTGAGAAACTGTCCTCACGTCCTCACAAAGATGCATGTACCAGCTCACACACACACACTTTTGTGACACTGATTGTGATGTCACTTCCTGTCAGCTTTGCCCACCTGATCAACCTGGAGTTCTTTGACGACCTCCTCAGTGTGCTGCAGAACATCATCCAATCAGGAGTGAGTATGCACCATGACACACACACACCCACTTTGGTTGGTTGGTTGGTTGGTTGGTTGATGATGTCATGTGTGCAGGACCGGACCATCCGCGAGAGTCTCCACTGTATTAAGACCGTCTTTACCATCCTGTCAGGACAAGGTCAGAGAGAGGTCACATGATGCTGTTGTCATTGAGGTCAAATGTCATGACTCACCTGCGTGTGTGTGTGTGTGTAACAGGTGACGTCCTGAACATTGACCCTTTGACCTTCTACTCAGAGCTCTACAGGCTGCTGCTGAGACTGCACGCAGGTCAGTCACTGTGTGTGTGTCGTTGTCAGGACCAGTAGTCCTCATGAGACCAAGACCTGGTCCTAATGAGGCAGAACCTCGGTCCGGAGGAAGTGATGTCACATGACACTCTTATGTCTCATGACCCAGGGGCGCCCAATGATGACATCATCATCCTGCTGCAGTGCCTGGATCACATGCTGATGCGGCGCAGGAAGCACGTGACCCTGCAGAGGGCGATGGCGTTCATGAAGAGACTGAGCACGCTCAGTCTGCACGTACTGCCCAACGCCAGCGTGGGGATCCTCGCCGCCAACAGAGCTGTGCTGCACGTAAGTGTGTGTGTGAGACTTTTAATGAAGAAGTCATTTGATTCATGTCATAGAGAGATGATGTGTGTGTGTGTGTGTGTGTGTGTGTGTGTGTCTGGTGTGTGTGTCAGTCTTTCCCTAAGTGTGACTTCCTCCTGGATAACGAGGTTCAGGGCAGCGGCTTCTTTCTGCCTGAACTAGATGAACCAGAACACTGTAACGCACAAAACACAGCTCTGTGGGAACTACACACTCTACAGGTACACACACACACACTCTACAGGTACACACACACATACAGGTACACACACACACTCTACAGGTACACACACACACACTTTACAGGTACACACACACACTCTACAGGTACACACACACACACTCTACATACACACACACACACACTTTACAGGTACACACACACACACTTTACAGGTACACACACACACACTACAGGTACACACACACACTCTACAGGCACACACACACTTTACAGGTACACACACACACTCTGGGCACACACACACACTCTACAGGTACACACACACACACACACACACACACACACTTTACAGGTACACACACACACTCTACAGGTACAGGTACACACACACACTCTACAGGTACACACACACACACACTTTACAGGTACACACACACACTCTACAGGTACACACACACACTCTACAGGTACACACACTTACAGGTACACACACACTCTTACAGGTACACACACACACTCTACAGGTACACACACACACACTCTACACACACACACACACACACACACACACACACACACACACTTTACAGGTACACACACACACTTTACAGGTACACACACACACTCTACAGGTACACACACACACACTCACACACACTCTACAGGTACACACACACATACTACACACTTACAGGTACACACACACACACACTTTACAGGTACACACACACACTCTACAGGTACACACACACACACACACACTACAGGTACACACACACACTACAGGTACACACACACACTACACACACACACACTTACAGGTACACACACACACACACACACTCTACAGGTACACACACGCACTTACAGGTACACACACATATGTACTGTATCATCATGTCTCTGTAATGTGTGTGCGTGCGTGCGTGTGTGTGTGTGTGTGTGTACAGAAACATTACCACCCGGTGGTTCGTCACTTTGCCGTCCACCTGTCTCGTTCAGCTCCCAGTGAAGGGTCAGCGTCTCTCCGTGTGGACCTGAGCCGCAGGTCAGTACTTCCTGTCGCATGACCTGTGTGACCTGAATCTGCTGAGTCATGCTAAGAACATGTTGTACGTGTCACTTCCTGTCCAGGTCACCTGTGGACCTGTTTAATGACTACAGCATCAAAGGCATGACCTTTAACCCCACCATAGCTCCACCCACCACCAAGAAGAAGGTAGAGAATCTAAACACACACACACACACAGTGATCAATGACACATTTACTAATAAAGTTTCCTGATTGAATGTTTGATCAGGATCGATTCAACAACGGATCAAAGCTGCTGGACCAAGACCTGCAGAGACAAGTGGACACACTGATGAGGGACGAGGACATGGAGGACACACAGCTGGACTTCACTGCAGCACACACACACACACACTGAAGCTTCTTTTGTAACAAAGATGGATCTGTCCCTTCAAAATAAAAGCATGAACAGTGATATTTTTATGTTTAAAATTTGACACAAATGTTTTTATTAATTAAACAGAGATGAGACGTCCTCACCAGTGTCCTCTTTGTCCCTCGCACACACACACACACACACTCCTGTTGCCTGTTCATGTATGAGCTCACGTCTCCGTTGATCATTACGTGGCGTTCACTGACCCTAGTAAATAACGGTGAACAAACACTGTTTTTGTATGTGAATATATGAAGTGCAGGAAAGTCACCGGGCAACACAAGGTCTAAACACGTCGTCTGAGAAACAGACTTTATTTACACATTTATGGTTTAAATGTAACAGACATTTGTTTATATATAGAAGTTACACAGACTTTTCCAACAGGAAACTGAACTCACAAAACCACTCACTCTCCCACACCAACGTCCACTGAGAAAATCAGTGATTTTAGCTGCAGGCACACGGTCTCTGTTGGACACACGTCCTCAGCAGGAAGTGAAGTTGAAGAGTTCACGTGTGAAGAAATCACGTCAGTGACTCAAACTCTCCTTTTTTTCCCGGATGTCATAAAAACCAGGTCTGAACTCGCCTGCGTAGGTGAAGTGGAAATGTTATCAAAGACAGTTTGGGGCGGGGCTGAGCTCCTCAAAGACACTTGCTCAGGACTTTCCCTCACAAACATGATGCTCCTTCAGCCCGTGTGGACGTCCCTGCTGGGACACTCGTCTGTCCTACACTCACCTGTCTTCCCAGTGCTCTTCTCCCTCGGTGTCTACCTGTCCCTGTGTCTTCCCTTCCTGCTGTTGGACCTGTTGTCCTCCAGGTGGGCTCTGGTGCGCAGGTACAAGCTGCAGCCTCTCAGCTCTTTCAGCTGGTCCTCGGCGTGGATCTGCCTGAGCCGGACACTCTTCAACCACCTGGTCTTCATCTTCCCCATCACTGTAATCAACTGGTACCTGAGGCCCGTGTACCTGCCCCAGGAAGCCCCGCCCCTGCTGCGGCTGCTGGCTCAGGTGTTTGTGTGTCTGCTGCTCTTTGACTTTCAGAGCTTCACCTGGCACCTGCTCCACCACAGGATCTCCTGGCTCTACCGCAGCTTCCACAAGGTCAGCGCTCTCTTTAAGTGATTATACTTTAAGTTAAGTCAAAGTTACATCCACTTAAATCATATTAAGTCCAGGTTAAATTAAATGACATTAATATTGATTTAAGTGAAATGAACCTGAATTTAAATCAAGTTAGATTTAATCACAAAGTATTTTGATTTGGTTTATTTTATTTCAGCTGAGTTACATTACATTTAAATTTAAGTTGCTAAAATAAAATGTAAACACACAGAAATGCATTGATGTTTGTTGTATGAAATATTGTTTAAGTTACTTCAAGTTTTACAGAATTGGAGTTTAATTTTGTAATAAATGAGTAAATTGTGATGAATCAAATGAAAAGTTCAATTAAATTAAAGAGTTTTATTATGATGTCATGAGTTGAGTTAAATTAACTGCCTGTCACTCTTCTCTGGCTCCTCCCCCTCCAGGTTCACCACACCTTCACCTCCACACACGCTCTCACTGCCGAGTACTCGGGGGTGTGGGAGACTCTGAGTCTGGGCGTGTTTGCGGCTGCTAACCCCGCCTTACTTGGCCTTCACCCTCTCACGGAGCTGGTATTCTTCGTGGTGAACATGTGGCTGTCAGTGGAGGATCACTGCGGGTACGAGCTGCCGTGGGCGACTCATCGACTGGTGCCGCTCGGTCTGTACGGCGGCGCCCGGCACCACCACCTCCACCACCTCAGGTCCAACTGCAACTACGCCCCCTACTTTACACACTGGGACAGACTCGCAGGGACACTGCACACGGGAGACTGACCAAGAGACACTGGACTCACCTGAAGTCTCACCTGAACTCTCACCTGAAGACTCACCTGAAGACTCACCTGAAGTCTCATGTGAAGACTCACCTGAAGTCTCACCTGAAGTCTCATGTGAAGTCTCACCTGAAGTCTCACCTGAAGACTCACCTGAAGACTCACCTGAAGTCTCACCTGAAGTCTCATGTGAAGTCTCACGTGAAGTCTCACCTGAAGACTCACCTGAAGACTCACCTGAAGTCTCACCTGAAGTCTCATGTGAAGTCTCACGTGAACTCTGTGCTGCTGTAAAAACACATCATATATGTAAAAATCATGTGTTTATTTGTAAAACATAATAGTTTTTGCTCTGTGAGCAGCTTCAACGTCACTGTGAAAAATGCTCATGTTCAATTTATTTATTTAAATATTTATTGTGTTCATTTCCTTTGGAGTCAGTTTTTCAGTCATGTGATCTGGAAATAAAAAAAACCTGAAAATATTAAACTTCTGTTTCTTTCAGAGAAATGAAAGTGAATGAAAGTGAATATTAACACTTTTCACTCCCGATGTAGCTGAGATTGGCACAGCAGCCCCCGCGACCCTCTGGTGGAGGATAAAGCGGTTAGATGATGACGGACTGACTGACTTTACATAAATCATCAAGAAACTTTCCTGGAATTTCCCACTCACTCACTCACTAACCCACCCACTCACTCACTCACTCACTCACTCACTCACTCAGTTTTTTTCACATGCTGTTGCAACAACTAGTAACATGAGAAAAGCTACAAAAGCTACAACAGTCTGCAGTGTTACCAACCAAGCTGGCAAACCCCTGAACCGCGGTAAGGAGACCACCGAAGACCGCTAGCTCCTTTAGCTCGGATTAGCTCGTTACGGCAACAACACATTAAACCATGGGACTGTGTCAACGTTGCAGGTGACACAGATAAATTCTCAATAAAGCAAGCTGATCCACTTTTCTGTGTTGAGAAAAAATTAAAGAAAATTAAAGTGAGATAAAAATGTGCCATTAATCGTGAGTTAATTATGACATTAACGCGATTAATCGCAATTAAATAATTCTTTGACAGCACTAATATAGATATATGTTTTTTATAACTTACTGGTCCACATTGATCAAACCGGATCAGAACCAGGTTTTACTGATGCAGTAAAATCATGTTTGTAACATGAAGACTTTTATTTTGTAACTCATGATATCAGTGTAGATGTGAACGTGTGAAAATGTGAGCACATGTTGAGACATGAGGGAACAAGAAGTGATGACGCACTTCACACGTTCATTCTCTGGAACTTTTTCTCCTTCAGGGTGTAAACAAAGGAATGAAGCAACTTTCTCCCATCAGCCACTGCTGCTAATGATGACTCATCACTTACCTTTTACATTGAAGACAATGGCAGGGACTTCCCCCCCCACCACACACACACACACACACACACACACACACACACACACACACACACACACACACACACACACACACACACACACACACACACACACACACACACTGTGTTTTCCAGTGATTTCTGGGGTTGTTTTTCAGTGATTTCTGGGGTCACTGTGTTTTGTTCAGTGGTTTATGGGGTCACTGTGTTTTTTCAGTGATTTCTGGGGTCTGTGTTTTTCAGTGATTTCTGGGGTCACTGTGTTTTTTCAGAGATTTCTGGGGTCACTGTGTTTTTTTCCGTGGTTTATGGGGTCACTGTGTTTTCAGTGATTTCTGGGGTCACTGTGTTTTTCAGAGATTTCTGGGGTTGCTGTGTTTTCAGTGGTTTATGGGGTCACTGTGTTTTCAGTGGTTTATGGGGTCACTGTGTTTTCAGTGGTTTATGGGGTCACTGTGTTTTCAGTCATTTCTGGGGTCACTGTGTTTTTCAGTGGTTAATGGGGTCACTGTGTTTTTCAGTGATTTCTGGATTTCTGGGGTCACTGTGTTTTTCAGAGATTTCTGGGGTCACTGTGTTTTCAGGTTTATGGGGTCACTGTGTTTTTCTGATTTCTGGGGTCACTGTGTTTTTCGGTTTATGGGGTCACTGTGTTTTTCCGTGGTTTATGGGGTCACTGTGTTTTTCCGTGATTTCTGGGGTCACTGTTTTTTCTGTGTGATTTCTGGGGTCACTGTGTTTTCACTGTGTTTTTCTCACTGTGTTTTTCAGTGGTTAATGGGGTCACTGTGTTTTTATTCAGTGATTTCTGGGGGTCACTGTGTTTTTCAGTGATTTCTGGGGTCACTGTTTTTTTCAGAGATTTCTGGGGTTGCTGTGTTTTCAGTGACTGTGTTTTTTCAGTGATTTCTGGGGTCACTGTGTTTTTTCAGTGGTTTATGGGGTCACTGTGTTTTCATTGGTTTTATGGGGTCACTGTGTTTTTTCAGTGATTTCTGGGCTCACTGTGTTTTTTCAGTGGTTAATGGGGTCACTGTGTTTTTATTCAGTGATTTCTGGGGTCACTGGTGTTTTCTGTGAGATTTCTGGGTTGCTGTGTTTTTTGGGTTTATGGGGTCACTGTTTTCAGTGATTTCACTGTGTTTTTCAGTGATTTCTGGGGTCACTGTGTTTTTCAGTGGTTTATGGGGTCACTGTGTTTTCTTCAGTGATTTCTGGGTCACTGTTTTTTTGGGGTCACAGTTTTTTTATGTTTTTTCAGGGTTTATGGGGTCACAGTTTTTTCAGTGATTTCTGGGGTCACTGTGTTTTTTCAGAGATTTCTGGGGTTGCTGTGTTTTTTCAGTGGTTTATGGGGTGATTTCTGAAAGTCATGTCAAAAATATTCATATGAGCCCCAGAAGACAAATGCAAAATTTAAAAAATAATTTCACTCAGAACATCAAAATGTGACATAATACTGACTTATGGGGTCAATCGCAAATTATGACCTATGGGACTACCTGGGCCACACACACAGACACATGCACACACACACACACACACACACACACATACACACACACAGACACACACACATTCCTGAGCCTCTTTCTCTCTGTGTTGATGTCCGTCGACCAATCAGAAACAGTTTCAGAAGAGTCCAGCTGTTTTCCCATTTTCGGTCAAAGTCCAGGCTTTGTGTCTGACTGTGTGTGTGCGTCTGTGTGTATGTATCTGACTCTGTGTGTGAGTGTATGTGTGTGACTGTGTGTGTGTGAGAGAGAGATACAGACTTAGTCAAAAAGAGAAACTAACTAAATAAATGAATGAATGAATGATAAAAGAACAAAAGTAAGAAGGAGCCAAGGGATGGAATAGTCAATGGATGAAGGGAGGGGACGCAAAAGAGGAGGTGATGAAGACAGTACAACTAAACATGGACATGTGATGGACACCAGCTGACCACACCCACTATGTTTACTCTGCTGACAGGAGGAAGAGGAGGAGGAGGAAGACTGTGATGCCAATTCTCCTTGTATTTACTGTCTTCCTTTTTTGGACTGAAGGACAGAGACACAGACAATGTCTCTTCAACTGAGTCACATGACGTCAGGGAGTCACATACAACTGACCACTCACTCTCCCACACCAAACCTCATAGAGGCTGCTGGTCCTCTGCTGCCTCATGTGGTCACTTTGTGTCACTGAGTTAAATCTAAATGAAATATTTCAAATGCCGAATTCATTAAAATCAGACATTAGAACTTAGTGATGGAGGCAGCAGTGGATCAACAACTGCTGTGTGTGTGTGTGGGAGAGTGAGTGGTTTACAAACTTCAGTTTCCTGTTGGAAAAGTCTGTCTCACAGTGAGATAAAGACGTGATCATGTGACGTAGAGATCAGAGACAGTCCCTTTAATGTGTGGACTGTCCCTTTAATGTGTGGACACATGTCCCTTTAATGTGTGGACTGTCCCTTTAATGTGTGGACTGTCCTTTAATGTGCAGACTGTTCCTTTAATGTGTGGACACATGTCCCTTTAATGTGTGGACTGTCCCTTTAATGTGTGGACACATGTCCCTTTAATGTGTGGACACATGTCCCTTTAATGTGCGGACTGTCCCTTTAATGTGCGGACTGTCCCTTTAATGTGGACTGTCCCTTTAATGTGTTGACACATGTCCCTTTAACTGATCGGAGGTCAGGACTTATGGTGTTACAGCTGATGAAGATGTGTGACCTGATGGTGGCGCTAGACACACACACACATATGAAGGGTCAGTTTGTTTTAAACCATCAAAGAATAAGAATTCAGTCTGACGCCATTTTGTTTCTCGTGTTTCCCAGAATCCACTGCTCTGACTCCTTACAAGGGTCTGCTTCAGACTCACACATGGACACGCCCCCAAACCTTCAGACAGGAAACATTCTTCTTCTTCTTCAGCAGCAGCGTGTCGGCCCCTCCCTCCTGCTGTGTTTGTCTTTTAAGAGAAGATGCCCCAGGTTAAGGTTAATGTGTGTGTGTGAAAACAGAATTAAAATGAACACAAACAAAAATTTAGTAAAACAGTTAACAATTAAAATAATATCAATATTATAAATAATATTGATATTATTTTAATAAAAACAGTGAAAGAGAGAAAATGATAACGTGTGAATTGCAAAAATATTTTCACCATCTTAAAGGTTTTCTGTGTATTTTCCATGCTAAGTCTGTCTGTGGTCACGTGGGACACAGGTGAGACGTCGTCTCTGATTGGCTGCTCGTCCTCCATCCGTTGATGAGGCGCTATACCGTGATAGGACAGAGTCAGCTGACCACTGTGTGTGTGGGGGCGGGGCTAAACATCTTGTTAGCTTATAGATAATAGCTGTTTTACATGTTCGTAATTTAGCATTAGCAGCAGCTAAATGTCATTCATTCATTCACAGCTTCCTGTTTGAGATGTTAAAAGAGTGACTTTCAGAATAAAAGAGTAAAGTTAGAGTTTGAGCCGTGACCTTTGACCTTCATGTCAACTTTAGTGGCTTTGACTTCACAACGACAACATTTTTGTAATTATGATCTTAAATATTAAAATAAAAACATTATAGTGAAATAACTTTAATGTAAAAATATTACAGATCCTCTTTATGTCATACACATATGATTTCATCATCATTTAATAAGTGATTAAATCAATAATGTCTCTGTCTGTCTGTCTGTCTCTGTCTGTCTGTCTGTCTGCCTCTCTCTCTCTGTCTCTATCTCTCTGTCTGTCTCTCTCTGTCCGCCTGTCTGTCTCTCTGTCCCTCTATGTCTCTGTCTTCTGTCTGTCTACCTCTCTGTCTTCTGTCTACCTCTCTCTCTGTCTCTCTCTCTCTGTCCCTCTCTCTGTCTCTCTGTCCCTGTCTATGTCTCTCTCTGTCTGTCTGTCTCTCTCTCTGTCTCTGTTTCTCTCGCTTGAAAGAATGCAGTGAATGATGGAGAAAGTTTGGCGGCACAGGAGTCGTCTGATTGGCTGCTTCCCTCAGGGCCGGCCCTATAAGGAATCGAGCTGAGGAGAGAGAGAGGAGGAGGAGGAGGAGGAGGAGTGGTGAAGGCCCCGGCCATGTTTGGGATGGAGAGAGTGATGGAAGAGGAGGAGAGTTGATAAACTCAGTAGCAGCAGTCCAGACCATCACTTCTGTCCTGTCCCCAGGTCCCAGCAGGTCTTTCACTGTCCAGGTAAGACCAGTGCCTCCTTCAGGAGCTGTCACCTCCTGCTTCATCTCCTGCTTCACCTCTTTCCATCTCCTCCTCAGGTGTACTGTAGTAATGGTACCACCTCACCTCTCCTCTCCTCCTCCTCTTCTTCCTCTGTATGTGAAGATTCTCTCCATCCTGTTACACCTGTTGAACTTTGACCTGCAGGTCAATCCATCGTGAACCAAATGCAGATGTTCTGTGAAATGACTATGTGCTTAAATTCAGATTTTTTGAATGGGGTTTGGTTTATGTGTTAATTTGCACCTGGTGTTAAATTCAACGTTTTTTGAATGGGGTTTGGTTTATGTGTTAATTTGCACCTGGTGTTAAATTCAGCGTTTTTTGAATGGGGTTTGGTTTATGTGTTAATTTGCACCTGGTGTTAAATTCAACGTTTTTTGAATGGGGTTTTGGTTTATGTGTTAATTTGCACCTTGTTAAATTCAACGTTTTTGAATGGGGTTTGGTTTATGTGTTAATTTGCACCTGGTGTTAAATTCAGCTTTTTTGAATGGGGTTTGGTTTATGTGTTAATTTGCACCTGGTGTTAAATTCAACGTTTTTGAATGGGGTTTGGTTTATGTGTGTTAATTTGCACCTGGTGTTAAATTCCGTTTTTTGAATGGGGTTTGGTTTATGTGTTAATTTGCACCTGGTGTTAAATTCAGCGTTTTTTGAATGGTGTTTGGTTTATGTGTTAATTTGCACCTGGTGTTAAATTCAGCGTTTTTTGAAAACTACAGAGGCCTCAGAGGGACACTGTGTTTGTGTTTTTTTATCATGGACTTTTATAAATGTCTTATGATCAGGGTGTATTGATCATATTGATCTCTGTCTATTATTGATAGAACCAACACTAACACTTAACTACACATTATTATTTCACAGTTATGTTTGTGTTTGAGGCTGAAACAGCCAAACACAAACTGACTTCATGACTAAATATGGAGCAAAGTCCTCGTCTGTGTCTCAGAGAGAGAGACAGTGAGAGAAAGAGTGAGAGAGAGAGTGAGAGAGAGACAGAGAGAGAGAGACAGCGAGAGAGAGAGACAGAGATAGAAAGAGAGAGAGAGAGAGGGAGACAGACAGAGAGAGAGGGAGAGCATAAAAGGAGAAAAGAGGTGGGCGTCCGAGGTAGGATGAACTCAGGGAGAGAGAGAACATGCCAAACAAAGTCAGAACTCTGCTTCATGTCCTAATTAGGAAGTTTTCCCAGAGTGCTTTGTACCTTCAGTAAAGGGCAGTGACAGTTTTGGGGAGGAGGGGTGAGGAGTGTGTGTGTGTGTGTGTGTGGGGGGGGCGGAGTCACCGCTCCATGTTTGGTGATGTTGATGCTGCTTTTTTCTTCTGCTGTTGTGTTTTTTTCAGAAGAGTTAAACTTTAAACTTTCATCTTATTTTATTTTTGTGTTTCCTTGACAACAATGATGTCACTTCCTGACACAAACAGTCACATGACCTGTCTTATTTCCTCTCCACAGTGAGTCGGTGTTGTAGTGTTGTCGTCGTTGGTCCACAGCGCCCCCTGCAGTCATGTGTGATGATGAGGAAAGCACCGCTCTGGTCTGTGATAATGGATCTGGTCTCTGCAAGGCCGGGTTCGCCGGGGACGACGCCCCCAGGGCCGTCTTCCCCTCCATCGTGGGCCGACCCAGGCACCAGGTGACCACACACACACACACACACACACACAGTGCAGGTGTAGCGTGAGACACTAACTGTCTGTCTGTCTTTGTGTAGGGAGTGATGGTGGGTATGGGACAGAAGGACAGTTACGTAGGTGACGAGGCTCAGAGTAAGAGAGGAATCCTCACCCTGAAATATCCCATCGAACACGGAATCATCACCAACTGGGACGACATGGAGAAGGTCAGACACCTGTGTGTCCTCAGTGTGTCCTCAGGTTCTTCACGTCCTGTGCCGTAATAACCCTGTAATAACTCTGAACCCTGTAATAACCCTGTTATAAACCTGTTATAACCCTGTAATAACCCTGAACCCTGTAATAACCCTGTCATAACTCTGTAATAACCCTGTGCTCTGTGATTGGTCAGATCTGGCATCACTCGTTCTATAACGAGCTGAGAGTTGCTCCAGAAGAACATCCGACTCTGCTCACTGAAGCTCCACTCAACCCTAAAGCCAACAGAGAGAAGATGACACAGGTACGCACAACACTACACTTCACTACACAACACTAAATGTGTTAAAACATGTTATTATCTCTTTATAATGTCGTTATAATGACGGTAAAACATGTTATTATCTCTTTATAATGTCGTTATCATGACGGTAAAACATGTTATTATCTCTTTATAATGTGTTAAAACATGTTATTATGTCGTTATAATTTTTTAAACATGTTATTATCTCTTTATAATGTCGTTATAATCACGGTAAAACATGTTATTATCTCTTTATAATGTCGTTATAATGACGTTAAACATGTTATTATGTCGTTATAATGTGTTAAAAATTTTATTATGTCGTTATGTTAAACCATGTTATAATGTCGTTATAATGTGTTAAAACATGTTATTATATCATTATAATGTGTTAAAACATGTTATTATGTCGTTATAATGATGTTAAAACATGTTATTATGTCATTATAAAGTGTTAAAACATGTTATTATGTCGTTATAATGTGTTAAAACATGTTATTATGTCGTTATAATGATGTTAAAACATGTTATTATGTAGTTATAATGTGTTAAAACATGTTTTTATGTCATTATAATGACATTAAAACATGTTATTATGTCGTTATAATGACGTTACAACATGTTATTATGTCATTATAAAGTGTTAAAACATGTTATTATGTCGTCATAATGACGTTAAAACATGTTATTATGTCGTCATAATGACGTTAAAACATGTTATCTCGTTATAATGAGGTTAAAACATGTTATTATGTCGTTATAATAACGTTACAACATGTTATTATGTCGTTATAAT
Organism: Solea senegalensis; assembly: GCF_019176455.1. Classification (NCBI taxonomy): domain Eukaryota; kingdom Metazoa; phylum Chordata; class Actinopteri; order Pleuronectiformes; family Soleidae; genus Solea; species Solea senegalensis. The sequence continues at coordinate 19,677,867 of NC_058041.1, read as the reverse complement.
GACGTTAAAACATGTTATTATGTCATTATAAAGTGTTAAAACATGTTATGTTGTTATAATGACGTTAAAACATGATATTATGTCATTATAAAGTGTTAAAACATGTTATTATGTCGTCATAATGATGTTAAAACATGTTATTATGTCATTATAAAGTGTTAAAACATGTTATTATGTCATTATAATGTGTTAAAACATGTTATTATGTTGTTATAATGACGTTAAAACATGTTATTATGTCGTGTGTGTCTGTCTGTGTGTGTGTGTGTGTGTATGTGTCTGTGTGTGTCTGTCTGTGTGTGTTACCAGTTCGTTGCGTTCTTCAGACAACAGAGCGTTTCGATCCTCCAGTTTCCTGACGACAGAGCTGAGCTCAGCGATTTTTAACTGAAACCTGCGAGTGTCACGATCCTCCTGAGACTACACACACACAGACAGACAGACACACACACACACACAGACAGACAGACACACACACACACACAGAAACACACACATTAGTCTCCTCCACTGCAGCAGCAGAGGCTCATGGGTAATGTGGTGTTTAAAATCTGACACCTTGTGGTGATGACTCCGCACACACACACACACACACAGGGTCACATGCTCTAAGGGTGTGGTCATGTGTTTGATGATGTCATGCAGCATGGCCACGAGGAGGCGGGGCTTACAATGTGAGGAGTAGTGTTAGGGGTGGAGTTAGGGGTGTGGTTAGTGCCCGCCCTCTGGGCGTCTCTCAGCACTGCGATTTGCTGCTCGGCCGCCTGAGTCTGCAGCTGGAGGCGGTGGGCGTGGCCAGCCTGCAGCCCCAGAGCTTTGTCCAAAACACTGACCGCTCTGTCCTTCAACTTAATCTCATCCATCTGTGAGAGACAGACAGGTGAGCAGACAGACAGACAGGTGAGAGACAAACAGACAGACAGGTGAGAGACAAACAGACAGACAGGTGAGTGGACAGACAGACAAACAGGTGAGTGGACAGACAGACAGGTGAGAGATGACAGACAGACAGGTGAGTGGACAGAAAGACAGGTGAGACAAAGACAGACGGGTGAGTGTGCAGACAGACGAGGACACACAGACAGTAGACAGGTGAGTGACACAGACAGGCGAGTGGACAGACAGACAGACGGACAGACAGTGGTGACACACAGACGGTGAGAGGACACACAGACAGGTGGTGACACACAGACAGGTGAGGACACAGACAGGGAGTGGACAGGTGACAGCATGACAGGCATGACAGACAGGTGAGTAGACAGACAGACAGACGGGTGAGAGAAACACAGACAGACAGACAGGTGACAGACACACACAGACAGACAGACAGGTGAGAGACAGACAATGGGTGAGTAGACAGACAGACAGGTGAGAGAAACACAGACAGACAGACAGGTGAGAGACACAGACAGCACACACAGGTGAGAGACACACAGACAGACACACAGGTGAGAGATACAGACAGGTGAGGACACACAGACAGGTGAGAGACACACAGACAGGTGAGAGGACAGACAGACAGGTGAGACAGACAGGCAGGTGAGACACACAGACAGACAGGTGAGTCACACAGACAGACAGACAGATGACACACAGACTGACAGGTGAGACACACTGACATACAGGTGAGACACACAGACAGACAGGTTGCATACCAGGCGGCGGACCTCCTTCTCACAGTCTCTCTTAGTGCGGTTTAGCTCCTCCTGGTGGTGATGATGAGCGGAGCGGAGCTCGGCTGCTCGGGCCTGACCCGCCTGCTGTGATGATGTCAGAGCGTCTTCCAGCGAGCGCTTGGACTTACGCAGCTCCAGGACTTCCTGCTGGAGGCGACAACGCTCCACCTCCCAGCCCCGCCTCGCTTCCTCCGCCTCTGCCAGCAGAGCGCTCCTCACCTGAGACACACACACACACAATAATCTCATTACTACAGTCGCATGTAATCCCATTAGACGAGTGATCAGATTACTGTGATGATTGACAGATGGACAGGCCACCTTGTCAGTGGACGCGTCCCTCAGCGTCAGGACGAGTCCGTTGAGACGCTGAATCTCTCCGTCTTTGATCTTAATCACCCGCATCAGCTCCATCTCGTGTTGCCGTAGTAACGTCTCCCTGGTAACGGCCAGCTCCTTCTGCTTCTCCTCGTGGAGTTTAGTCTTCAGCTCCGTCAGAGCCACCGTCGCCCGGTGATGCTCCGCCTTCAGCTCCTGACTCTTCTCCCGCTCCAGACGACTCACCTGAGGACATGGTAATCTGATTAATCTAGAGGCGGTAATCCCACAGCAATGACACCACAGTAATCTGATTAACACAGAGGCGGTAATCCAGAAGTAATCTAATTAACAGAGCTGCAGTAATCCACAGTAATAATCCTGCTGTTATCGGATTAGTAAAATTGCAGTAATCCCATATGGTTAATCCTTCAGTAATCCAACCGTGATAATCCCACAGTAATCTGTTACCTTGTTCTTCTCGTGTTGCAGTTCAATCTGAATGTCTGTCAATTTGGCTCTCAGCTCCTCATTGGCTGCTTGAAGGGTTGCCATGGCGTCTGGTCGCTCCCCCTTTCCCCGCCCCCCTCCTCGCTTTGACATCACCGCCTCAACCTGCAGGCTCCGCCCAGCCCAGTGAGCTGTCTATCAAAGGTCTAAGTCCATCTGAAACAGCACACACACACACACACACGTCACATGTACTAGACACAAATTATGAGCTTCTCATAATTACAGATAAACTACGACTAACCCTAGTTAATCTAGTTAATCTAATATAACATCGTACTGCTTTTAATCGTACACACGTTGATACAATGTTTACGCCTTTTTACCACTTAGCGGTCACGTGACATCACTCCCACTTCCGATGTAAATGGAACGCAGCGCCACAACGGACAATCGTCGTAAACAGTGAAAAAAAAGTGCATTACGTTAAACATGCAAGGATCGTCGCCATAGAAACGGCAGCTGTTGTTTGTGTGGGCGGAGTCAAAGTGAGCTCCACCTTCAAGAAGCTTAAACAAACTTAACGATAAATACAATTTTGAATTTCTGCGAAAAACAAACCGTCCGACGTGTTAGTGAAGATAATCTGTTTAACTAGCTAACTAGTTAGTGTACTAGCTGTGTGTGTGTGACATGCATCCTAACACACTGCACAACATGAATACATGACTGTTTCCATGGCAACATCATCAACCCAGCTGTCATCCTCACTATATACATGTCATATGATCACACACACACACACACACACTAATCACTCACCGTCCAATAGGAAGCCCCCGACACTGCATTGCTGTGTGTGTGTGTGTGTGTGTGTGTGTATGTTAGGCTTGTTTCTTCAGCATGCTAACAGCAGTTAGCTTCACTGTAGCTAAGTGTGTGTGTGTGTGCGTGCGTGTGTGTGTTAGCAGCATCAGCCTCCCTCTGTCCATCTGTGTGTGTGTGTGTGTGTTAGCAGTTAGCCTCTGTCAGTATGTGTGTGTGTGTGTGTCGGTGCTGTTAGCATCTCTGCAGCCTCTGCTGGCGTCACCTCCTCCTCCTCTTCCTCCTCCTCTTCCTCCCAGCATCCCTCAGTGTGCCGTGATGTTGGCGGACCTCTGCCTCCCCCTGGCGGACGTTCAGCGTCACCATCATCATGTCACATGACTGTGGATGATTTCAGGTAGTTGTCAGCACATAATCTGACATGACGTTTAATCCACGAGCACAGAGTCACGTGTGAATGTGCAGTGACGCTTCTGTCCACCAGGGGCCGTCGTTTTATTAACACATTCAAATAAAGTGAACACATGAACAGCAGCAGTGTTTGATGAACACTTTAATTCAACAACAAACATCATTTCATCACACGGATACGTCCAATCAGAGGACAGGACACTGAGACACATCCAACCACAGCAGGGGGCGGGGTTTAACCTCAGGAAACCATAGCAACCACCAGGATAAAACTCATTGAGGTCACAAAATCCCAGTGACAGTGAACGCACCACAAGTAAACATGAAGATCATAAACAACAATAACAACAACAACAACAACAACAGAGAGACAGACAGTTTATTTTGAAACCAGTTCTTCTAAAATCTCTTGTAGACTTTAATCCAGAACCAGGTCCTGCACTGGGAGATTATTAAAACCACTCAGATCTGGTTTTGGTTTCTTGAGTCCAGGATCTGTGGTGAGGATGTGGTTTAGTTCAGTCCAGATCCCAGAGCAGGTCTCATCTCATCTTCCTCAGTCTGGCTCGGTTCTCTTTGTCTCGTTTCTTTAAGGACGTGATGTAATGACTGAAGAGCACTTCCTGTTCCTTCTTCCTGTTGACCACGTTGAACCTCTGGTCGCCACGGTAACGAGCACAGAACTCCTTAAAAGTAGATCTGTGATGGAACATAAAGAAGGGCGTGAAACAGTGTTCCCCGCCTGATTATTGATTGATTATTGATTATTGATTGATGACCTGCTGGTGATCTTTGCCTCCTCCAGCAGTCGTCTGAACTCTTCTCGAGCTTTCTGCTGTTTACTCTTCTTCTCTCTGTGCTCGTCCTTCATCCTGCTCTTCACAAACTCATCAAACACCTGCACACGCACGCACGCACGCACGCACACACACACACGCACACATGCACAGAGGTCAGCAGCGGCGTTTAAACAAAGTTCACACGAGGTTTCCGGTTTGGTAAGATGAAGTAGACGCGCGTGTGAGTCCCGCTCCCGCAACTTTTCTCAATTCCAACCTTTTGTTGGGCGTGGTACTCTGATCTCTCGTACCTCTCCTGGTTGAATGCGATGTTGTATCTCTTAGATGAATTAATGACATCACCATTTTGACACTCGAAGCAAAACTCGACCATGTTCACGCCACGGTGTCAACCCGTGCTCAGAAAATAACCTCGCTTGAGGAAAACGCCAACTTGCAAGATGAACGTTTGTTAGCATTGGAGACAACAGATTTTTGCGACCGCATCAATCCTGGTGGAAATTTATGTGTGAAAGTCATTTGGCGAAAAAGCATTGATAATTGGATGTGGGAGGGGCTTACAAAACGCAAATCAGCTTTTACCAGGTGACTTTTTTTCGTGTTTCACGTACATGAACGAAACTTGGTACACATGTTAATCATGTCAGGACGATCCTACAGTAAGTCCGCCATCTTGGGTTGATCTGCCATTTTTGGGCGATTTTGCCGACTTTGCAGCAATGGTATTTGAACGAACTCGTCCTAGAGTTTTCGTGCGATCACCTTCAAACTTGGTGAGGTCCCTGTGGACCAGTTGAGGAGCTTACGGTATCAACATTTTTTCAAATGTCGCACGGCGCACGAGATAGGGGGCGCCAAAGTTTGTGATGATTCTGATGTTTCGCGTCAGAAAAACAAAACTCTTATAACTTTGCGATGGAAGGTCCGATCCAAACCAAACTTGCTACCATTGATGATGGGCCATGGCTGAAGACGTCTATGAAAAAACGGTGAAGTTTGAAAACAGCGCCTCCTTGTGGTGAAAGAAAATACACAAGAAAATTGTTTATTTACGATTTTGGGAATAACTTTGACACAGATTATCGTATCAAACTCAAAATTGGTGAAAAAACTCAAAACACAAGGTCGATGATGTGTGATGAATATGACAATAATGGCAACAATGCAAAGTCGGATTTTTGCGACAAAAAAACAAACTTTTTTTGAGAAGAACCAAACTTGCTAGGATTGATGATAGTCCAGCCCTAATATATGGGGTCTATATGAAAATATTAAATTTCGAAAACAGCGCCCCCTGGTGACAGCAGACAATATGACAGCCGGTATTTCGATGAACTCGTCCGAGAGCTTTTGTGCGATCACCTTCAAACTTGGTGAGATGACTGTGGACAAGTTGAGCAACTCAAGCTATCAAAGGTTTTTTTAAATGTTGTATGGCGTAGGAGATAGGGGGCGCCAAAGATGGAGATAATTGCGAAAGTGTTATAACTTTGCGATGGAAGGTCTGATCCCAACAGTACATTTTGAAAACAGCAACTCCTGGTGGTGGCAGAAAATATTAAAAACCAAATTGTTGTAACTTTGCCAATCCTGGTCCGATCTGTACCAAACTTGCTAAGATTGATGATAGTCCGGCCCTATATGAAAATATTTAATTTTCGAAAAAGCGCCCCCTGGTGATGGCAGACAGAATTACATTTACAGTTTTTGATGCTGCTCTAACAGAGATTGTTGTATTGAACTAAAATTTTGCCTCGTGCTCAAACCCGTACATTCACCGCGCGGTACAAGTTATCTACAAGTTCCACTTGTATTTAAAGAGAGATGTTTAGAGTGTCCTCATTTCCTGATGTTCATTTATCCACCAACGTTTGGTCTCTCCCATGTGACTTGTTTATCAGTGTAATTAAGTGTTATTCAGTCAGTTACACCTCAATACGGGTGCTAATATGCCGTACATGGATAGTGCTTTTCTAGATAATACTTATAATACACTGAAGGAGGTTATTGAGGTACATTTGCCTTTCGAATAATATTGTTTGTCTTTGTTTAATTTTGTTAACATTTCCAACTGGATTCAAGGTCTACATATTGTTTATATGTATACCTATGTATTTTATTTTGTTGCTCTCTTAAGACCTACAGTATGGGGCCCCGGAAGTTAGGTCAGCTACAAGCTGTGAGCCAGAGAGCTCAGATAGGGTTCTGGTTATGGAAGTAGCCCGAGGTTTGGTCAGGGGTTGGCGCTTCAGGAATATGTGCCTTGCATTGCTTTGTGTGTGGTAATGCCGTCGCTGAGGCACGTTTAAATAAAGTTTACACACCTGTTTCCTCTGGTGTGAGGTCAGCAGCAGGTAACGAGGGTCAAACACCATCTTGTGAAGTTCTTTGTCCCAGCTGGAAAACGCTGACACCTGAGGACAAAACACTGGTGTCAATCAATAACCTGATCACTGATCAATAACACACACACACACACACACACACTACCCCTCTCTCCAGCATCATTTCTCTGAAGTGGGAGGTCCTTAGCTCCAGTGGGAGGAGCTGAATCTTTCCTGGACGAGGGACAAGAGACATCGGCTCCTCTAATCTACAGAGAGAGAGAAGTTGGAGCCGGTCACATGACTCAGCCATGACGTCATTGCTAAGTCATGTGACCTCACCTGCTCCTCTTTGAGTCACATTCATCTTCAGCTTCTTTGTCACCATGGAGACCAGGTGATTGACAGCTGGAGCTCCTGTCTGTCACAAAGATTTTATCATTGTTATGAAGACACAGACAGACAAACGGAGATAGAGACAGGTAGACAGACAGACAGACAGAGATAGAGACAGGTAGACAGACAGACAGACAGAGATAGAGACAGACAGACAGGTAGAGACCAGGTGTCTTCTTCCTCTTGTGGGGCGGGTCCTCGATGATGCGGCTGATGTCTCTTCCTGTTAGGTCACCTGGTGTCTCCCAGACGGACAGGTGCATGGTGGGATTGAAGAAGAAGACACGGTCGTCTGCGGTCCACACCACACACCTGAACGCACACACACACATTTAAACATCCATGGTTGTCATGGTAACAGCAAACCATCAGAAAGAAGGCACTTCTGTCATCATAACAACAGCAGCAGTTACCATGGTGACCCTGGGACAGGAGTGGAGGCGACAGGACGTTTGTCTTTCCCTCCTTTTTCACCTCCGTCCTCCTCGTCCTCCTTTTCTTCACCTGTTCTGTCCCTCTGCAACACACACACACACTCCTTAGCCCCGCCTCCTGACCGTCACCTTCACAGATCAACACCTGAGGACTGAGGACGTACCTGAAGACTGAGGACGCAACCTGAAGACTCACCTGAGGACGCACCTGAGGACGCACCTGAAGACTGAGGCGACCTGATGACTCACCTGAGGACTGAGGACGCACCTGAAGACTGAGGACGCAACCTGATGACACACCTAAGGACTGAGGACGCACCTGAGGACTGAGGAACGCACCTGAGGACTCACCTGAGGACTAAGGACTCACCTGGGCGCTGTCGTCTGTCCTAGTCTTCTCTCTGAACAGTAACGCTTGTCCATATGTAACTCCGCCCACAGTTGTCCTTCGCTTCTCTGACGGAAGAGAAAACCTTTATTCTAACAGTTAAGACAGATGGACGGACAGATAGATGGACGGACAGATGTCTTACTGCGTCTGTAGTTGGTCAGCAGAGTGAATTTGGTTGAAAGACGTGAGGACAAACCAGGATGAAGATCTTTGATCAACTGGAAGACAGAACACTCTGATTAAAGACAGAGAGGACAGAGAGACAAAGAGACAGAGAGATGGAGAAGACAGAGAGGGCAGAGACGACAGAGAGACAGACTCACCTGGACAGGTGAGACAGGACACATGTCAAAGCAGAGCTGAGCAGGACAGACAGGTCCAAAGACATGCTGCTGAGACAGACAGACAGTAGGGGGCGTCACTCAAACACCAAATATCGTTCTCATTTGTCGTCCAAACAACGTCAAACCCGTCCCCGCTCACACTGGTGTCCTCGGTAAGTCACCTGACAGGTGTGAGGACAGTCAGGTGACCGGTTGGACAGACATAGGACAAACTAACTAAATTTGAACTGAAGGTTAACTGCTGGCCCCTGGTGGTCACAGATTAATCTGTAATCCAATGAGAAACCAACGCACCTGTACAGGTGTCGTCTCACGTCTCTCCCGGTTGATGGCGGGTCGTAGCCACGCCCCTCTGTGCCGCTGGTGTGGCAGAAGAGCAGGCCACACACCCTTCTGTCTCTGCACGTGTGGCCCCGCCCATTCCACATAGGTCACACCTACACAATGACACAGTGATTTCAGAGCAGCGATCAAGACTTTCTCTCAGGTCTCATCATCGCCCTCTGGTGACAGGGCATGGAACTGATCAGACACACGACACAGGACAGACACAGGTGATTGACAGGAAGGTTGTTACTATGACAACCAAAGATGAGAAGAAGGAAGATCCTTTCATCTTCTCTCTCACTCATTGTGCGTGTATGTGTGTGTGTGCGTGCGTGTGTGTGTGTGTGCATGTGAGTGTGTGTGTGAATGTGTGTGTTCCCTTTGAAGTCTTAATCTAATTTTCTTCCCTTCATCCTTCATCTCCTAATACATTTTATTTCATCATTATTTATTTTCCACCTTTTTTCATCTCTCACACACACACACACACACACACACACACACACACACACACACACCAGTCGACCGTCACCATGGTGACCTGACAGTGTCTGATCCTTCTGCTCATAGGTTTTGTGTTAATCCCAAATTTAATCCTGAGTTAATTTAATTCCATCTGCAGGTTAATCCACTTCAGGTTCTGGTTCTGGTTCTGATAATGTAACACGTTGATTCAAGGCAAATGAGAAGGTGCAAAGACTCATGGGAAGATTTTTGAAGATCTTCTGTCTGCACACACACACAAAGCTGATGAAGCATGAAAACTACAAAAAAACATAACTGAGAAGGAGGGGGAGGAGCTTATTACATCATCAGAATCATGTTCACGTCTTTATCTCACTGTTACACACACGACTGTAAACCACTCACTCTCCCACACCAAACCTCACAGAGGAAACCAGGAGATGCTGGTCCTCTGCTGCCTCGTGTGGTCACTTTGTGTCATTGAGTTAAGTAAGTTAACTAAACGAAATATTTCAAATGCTGAATTCATTAAAATCAGTCATTAGAACTTAGTGATGAAGGCAGCAGTGTGTGAGTGTGTGTGTGTGTGTGAGATAAACAGTGAGATAAAGACGCGATCATGTGACGAATCATGTGCGCGAGATCATGTGACGAGATAAAGACGCCATCATGTGATAAAGACGCATGATCATGACGAATAAAGCGCATCATGTGACGCAGATAAAGACGCCGATCATGGACGCAGATAAAGACGATCATGGACGTAGATAAAGACGCATCATATAAAGCGATATAAAGACATGATCATGTGACGAGAAAAGACGCGATCAGATAAAGACGCCATCATGTGTAAAGCCGATCATGTCATGACGATCAGAAAGCGGATCATGTGACGAGATAAAGAGCGATCATCAGAGAAAGATGCATCATGTGATAAAGACGCCATCATGTCACGCAGATAAAGCGCATCATGCAGATAAAGCGCATCATGTGCACGACGATAAAGAGGCGCATCATGTGACGCGAGAGAAAGACGCGCCATGTGCGCGGATAAAGACGCGATCATGTGACGAGATAAAGACACGATCATGCCGCAGATAAAGACGCGATCATGTGACGTAGGTAAAGACGCCGATCATGTGATGTAGATAAAGACGCGCATCATGTCACACGTCATGTATGTAGATAAAGACGATCATGTGATGTAGATAAAGACGCCATCATGTGACGCAGATAAAGACGCCATCATGTGACGAGATAAAGATCATCATGTCATGAAAGACGATCATGTGACGAATAAAGACGGATAAAAGATGACGTAAAGACGTGATGTATAAAGACGCCATCATGTGACGCAGATAAAGACGCGATCATGTGATGGATAAAGACGCATCATTTCACGAGATAAAGATGCGCATCATGTGACGCATATAAAGACGGATGATGTGACGAGATAAAGAGGCATCATGTGAATAAAGATGCGATCATGTGACGAGATAAAGACGGATGATGTGACGCAGATAAAGAGGCATCATGTGATAAAGACGCGATCATGTGCGTAGATCATGCGAGATAAAGACGGATCAAGAAGACGTGATCATGTGATGCAGATAAAGACGGTGATAGATAAAGAGGCATCATGTGAGATAAAGACGCCATCATGGACGAGATAAAGACGCAATCGTGTCACGCAGATAAAGACGTGATCATGTGAGACGTGATCATGTGGTTGAAGACGTGATCATGTGATGCAGATAAAGACGTAGATAAAGACGTGTGACGAGATCAGCGTAGATAAACGCCGATCGCGTCACGCAGGATAAAGACGGATCATGTGAAGATCATGTGAGTTGAAGACGTGATCATGTGATGCAGATAAAGACATGATCATGTGACGTAGATAAAGACGATCATGTGATGTAGATAAAGACATGATCATGTGACGTAGATAAAGACGCGATCATGTGACATAGATAAAGACGCGATCATGTGACTTAGATAAAGACATAATCATGTATATATATATATATATATATATATATATGTATATATATATATATATATATATGTATATATATATATATATATATATATATATATATACACACATATGTGTGTGTGCGCGTGGAAGGAGAGGATGAATGTCAGTCCAGTCATTCCTCTGAACACACACTCACACACACAGTCACTGTGTAATGGTCTGTATTGATAAGTGTTGATTGATTGAAAGGTCAAATTGAGGTAATTGGCCACAGGAGCCATTTACAGTGTGTGTGTGTGAGTGTGTGTGTGTGTGTGTGCGTGTGTGTGTGTGTGTGTGAGTGTGGTGGGTGGTTTACACAAGTCTGATTCTCTCTCTGTGGTGTTTATGCTCATCACACACACACACAGACACACACTGATGTGCCACGCTCACCTGAGGGAGGCGGAGTCAGGAGCGGTGGGTGGAGAGGAGACACAGAGAGGAGGTGGAGGAGGGCGGAGTCTTCAGGTTCTGTGCGTCTGCTCTTTGTGACGTCACTCCGGACACGCCCTGAGGAGGAGGAGTCCATCACTGACTCGGTCATGACTGTGTGTGTGTGAGATAATGAATCTATTCTCTGTCATCTGCTGTGTGTGATTTTTTGTTGACTGCAGCACAATTTAATTTAACTTCAATTTCAGTGAAACAACGAGACTACGTAACCGTGACAACGACAACATCAAAACACAGAGGTGTGTTTGGGCGCTCACAAAATTGTTGCCATGGCAACATGTCACACATGACCTACAGCAGAGCCAAACACACTTGATTGGCCACAGACAGGAAGTGATGCCTCCATTTACTCTGTAAACACAACTGGCTCCTCCCACATGAGTCAGGTGATATTTTACCTGTGAAGTGAGACGGAGAGAGAAGGAGGGACCTGGGGGCGTGGTCACGAGGTCTGTGGATGATCTGATTGGTGAGCAGCAGACGTTTGTCTCTCCTGTGGAACACACCCACTTCCTCCGGAGAGATCCAGCCTTCTGCTGCCTGCTAACACGTTAGCATGTTAGCATTGTGCTTGAATGTAAATGTGTGTGTGTGTGTGTGTACCTTGTGCAGACGATGATGAAGGTGATGGCGAGGTGAAGAGTGATAGAGTGGAGGAAGAACAGGAACAACGTCAACAGTCGGACACTCCCACTGAAACAACAACACAACAACAGGTGTGTTACCTGAACCATCTGTGTGTGAGTGTTACCTGTACCATATGTGTGTGTGTTACCTGTACCATATGTGTGTGTGTTACCTGTACCATCTGTGTGTGTGTGTTACCTGTACCATGTGTGTGTGTGTGTTACCTGTACCATCTGTGTGTGTTACCTGTACCATTTGTGTGTGTGTGTTACCTGTACCATCTGTGTGTGTGTGTGTGTGTGTTACCTGTACCATTTGTGTGTGTGTGTTACCTGTACCTGTGTGTGTATACCATCTGTGTGTTACCTGTACCATTTGTGTGTGTGTGTTACCTGTACCATCTGTGTGTGTTACCTGTACCATTTGAGTGTGTGTGTGTGTGTGTTACTTGTACCATCTGTGTGTGTGTGTTACCTGAACCATCTGTGTGTGTGTGTTACCTTACCTGTGTGTACCTGTACCATCTGTGTGTGTGTGTTACCTGTACCGTGTGTGTGTGTGTGTGTGTTACCTGTACCATCTGTGTGTGTTACCTGTACCATCTGTGTGTATGTGTTACCTGTACCATCTGTGTGTGTGTGTTACCTGTACCATCTGTGTGTGTGTGTTACTTGTACCATCTGTGTGTGTGTGTTACCTGTACCATCTCTGTGTATGTATGTTACCTGTACCATCTGTGTGTGTGTGTTACCTGTGCCATCTGTGTGTGTGTTACCTGTACCATCTGTGTGTGTGTGTGTGTGTGTGTTACCTGTACCATCTGTGTGTGTGTTACCTGTACCATCTGTGTGTGTGTATGTGTGTGTTACCTGTACCAGCTGTGTGTGTGTGTGTGTTTGTTACCTGTACCAGGTGTGTGTGTTCAGGTATCCACACAGTGGGCGGACAGTAGACCAGAGGGGGCGTGGCCTGATATGTTGCAGCTGACCAGCTAGTCAACCACAACCACTGAGCGGCGAGGTCACTACTGACGGACAGCCATGGCGTGGCGGCGGAGGCGACTGTTACCATGCCAATGGGCTGACCTTTGAACCTGGAGACTGGTGACATCATGGTGACATCACAACCTGAAAGTCACCAATCAACAGTGATCAGAGTTTGTTATAAATACTTTCTTTTAAAAAGACTTAAATCAGACAAAGACACTTAACTTAAAGGGGACATATTATGCAAAATCAACTTTTTAATCATTTTAATACTTATATTTGGGACTCTGGAGGCCCTACCAGTCGCCAAAGTGTGGAAAAACAATACTCAGTCATGTTTTCGTGGTCCCCCTTAGTGTAAGTATAGGTGATAAAACACTCCATGTTGAATTCCCTGCACTTATGACGGCAGCATGCGCATTTCACCGCGAATGTTACCGCCCCACCAGTAAGTTTACTTGGAGAGCTCCACCTTAGCTCCACCTTGTCCCTGCGAGAGTGCAGGCGAGGGAGGAAGAGCGGTATTATGTCAACGCGGAGGGACAAGTGTGCTGTTGGTGGCTGCACAGTGGAGCACAGTGTTTTACAGAGGATTTTATATATGAAGCTAATGTGCTGGATAAAGTCAGCAAACGTGTGTTCGTGTGTTCGCACCACTTCACATCAGACTGCGGCCAGCGGTCGCCGTATTTAGTCAGCGACGTACAAACACACACATTGTTAAGAAAAGGTCACATAGAGGTCATAACTGACCATTCTGACACGTCCTAATTAAACATATTTGTTCAGTACGTCCTCCATGACCGGAGCACAGACTCAGTCTGATACAGTCACATACAGCAGCAGTTTATGCAGCGATCAGCGGTGGATCAGTGGTGCTGTCCCTAAGTGTTTTTAACTGATTTACAGTTGGACAGTGTTCGGCTCCATCCTTATGTAGGACGTCTCTTCCTGTGACGACACTCTCGCTGTTTTCTGCTCACGCTGCCATGTTGATATTGTCAGAGAACTAGTGGAGGGAGGGGGAGAGGAATGAGGGGAGGGAACAGGAGCTGAGCGAGTGAGCGCTGTAAAGAGGACAAATCAGAAACCCCCTGGAAGAAGTGGGCGTGTGTTTGCCTGTGTCTCATTTGCATATAAAGGGACCATGCACAAAACCAAGTGTTCTGAAAGGGACGGGTTTAGCAGGGTTATTGAACTACTATGATTCTTCATCCTTATGGTATTTTGACCAAAGCATGTCACTGACATGTTCATTAGGACACCAGGGAACTAGTTTAACTTGGGGAAATAGGGTATAATATGTCTCCTTTAAGACTTGTCTCATAAAATCTACGTCACATGATCTCGTCTTTATCTCCCTGTTACACAGACATCTGTAAACCACTCACACACACACACCAAACCTCATAGAGAAAACCAGTGATTTTAGCTACTGGTCCTCTGCTGCCTTGTGTGGTCACTTTGTGTCACTGAGTTAAGTCTAAATGAAATATTTCATTAAAATCAGACATTAGCAGCAGTGGATCAACAACTCCTGTGTGTGTTGAAATCACTGATTTTAACCTCTATGAGGTTTTTAAACTGATTTTAAACCTCTGAGGTTTGGTGTGGGAGAGTGAGTGTGTGTGTGTGCGTGGGTGGTTTACAGACGTCTGTGTAACAGTGAGATAAAGACGTGATCATGTGACGTAGAGATGGTAGGGGGCGCTCACAGTGAACCTCATTCTTCCTCTCTAAACGGCTGGTTACCGGTGACAGACACTGAACTCGTCCCTTTAACTCTGAGATCATCGTCTCGTCATCCCCTATCTGAACAAGGTGAACGATTAACGGCGGGAGCGGCGCGTGCACAGAGAGCGACGTCCCAAATACACACACACACACACACACACACACACACACAGAGAGAGAGGGCGAGAGAGAGAGAGAGAGGAGACAGAGTCACGGAGGAGAGCGAGGCGCCGCCTGCACGTGGACAACTGAAAGCGTCAGAGTGACAGTTGTTGTTGTTTCATCTTCAACATCTTTCTTCAATGTTTATTTCAAACTAATCAATGAAACAAACAAACAACAAACAATCAATCAATCAATCGATGGACACCTGGACACAGGTGAGATGAGAGAGAGAGACAGACAGACAGACAGGATGATGTCATCTGTAATTTGAATGATGATTATTGACGGGACTGTTTATATAAAAACATCACATTCATTTGTCTTTGTGCTGCACACGCACACACACACACACACACACTCACTCACTCACTCACACACTCACTCACTCACACACACACACAATGTTAGTGAGGGGTGAAATTGTTTCTGAGAGTAAAGAATAACAGAGAGACTATTAAAGTGAAGTATTTCTATTTACCTCCATTAAACTGTCTGCGGGTGTGTGTGTGTGTGTGTGTGTCTGTCGTCCTTCTGTCCTGATAAAAGCTGCTTAATCACCTGTCGTTGTCATGACAATATAAAACACAGTCATTATCCTGGTCCTGTCAGCTGAGATTCTCAAAGTGTTTCCCAAAACACAATTATCCTCCTCCCTCTGTCACCATGGCAACACTTCAATCAGCTCAGCCAGACAGACAGACAGAGAGAGCGGGTGAGACAGGTGGACTGAGGTTGTAACCAGTGACAGTGCCATAGTAACCATGGTAACCAGTGACAGCACCATGGTAACCAGTGACACTGCCATGGTAACCGTGGTAACTAGTGACAGCACCGTGGTAACCATGGTGACAGATGTTACTGGTTAACTGGTCTGATTGTGAACACCTAATCAAAATTTTGTTGGCGGGGCTTTGGCTCGTTAACTGCCTTAAAGATCCCGGAAATGCCATTTAACGCTGTGTTTGTGTGTATCTGCATCATGACCTCGTTTATGAAGCTCGAAAAGTCCAGAACAATCCGTTCAGACACTGCTGAGAGCGCAGGGTTTCATTGTTTTCCTGAACTCTACGAAGCGGAACAGCACTTCTGTATGATGACACTGACTCACAACAGCAGTGCCTCCTAGTCCGGACACTAGAGTCCGGACACTAGAGTCCGGCTACTAGAGTCTGGCCACTAGAGTCCGGGCACTATAACTGTCTTTGTGTGTTTGTTTTGTCATTTAGCATTAGCTGGCTACATGCTAAGCTACACGCTAAGCTACACGCGTGTTTCATTTATATGTGTGTTTATCATTTCGGTAACCACAATGTTATCCAAGCTCCAGGTGTCCTGCAGCAGTCTTTCACTGTCACAGTGTCACTGACTCTGGGTCAGACTTAGGGTCAAATGTGTAAGGGATTACGACATTACTCAATGTTTTGATCATTGCTCGCAGTGCATCTGCCTTCCCAGAGGGGGAGCTGCGGGTCTGAGAGCTGACGTGCCAATTCAATTCAATTCAGTTTTATTTGTATAGCGCCAAATCATAACATACATGATCTCAGGTCTGTACATAGACAACATCAAGGAGAGCAGAGAAACACAACAGTTCACACAATGAGCAAACACTAGGCATCAGTGGAGAGAAAAAACTCCCTCTTAACAGAAGAAGAAATCTCTGACAGAACCAGACTCAGAGATGTGCGGTCATCTGCCTCGACCGGTTGGGGTGAAAGGAAAAATGGGGGACAGTGGAGAGGTGGGGGAGAGAAAGGACAAGAGGGAGATGAGGTAGAGACAGAAGAGAGAGAGGGACCAGGAGCAGATACACAACAACTGTATCAAGTTTATACAGTTACTGATATCGACTTTTTAATTATAGCACAATAATAATGGTGATGATATGTATGATATGGATAGCCTCGAAAACTGGATCTGGATCCTGCAACCTGCAAGATGAGAATACAGAGAGAGAGAGAGGGAAGGAAGGAAAGACACAAACTAGGGAGAGAAAGAGACAAGGTTAATGACATATAAAAAGTCATAATCATATCCTGAGTGTGAGAGAGTGAATGTGCGTGTACCACAGGAAAATCCCCCAGCAGTTTAGTTCTATAGCAGCATAACTAAGAGCTGGTCCAGGTTTCCCTGAACCAGCTCTAACTATAAGCTTTATCAAAAAGGAAAGTTTTAAGTTTAACTTTAAATACAGACAGAGGCTCCGCCTCCCGAACTGTTATTGGAAGCTGGTTCCACAGGAGAGGAGGAGCCTGGTAACTGAAGGCTCTGCCTCCCATTCTACTCTTACAGACTCTGGGAACCACAAGTAAACCTGTATTTTGTGACCTAAGTGATCTGTTAGGGTGATAAGGTAAGACTAGGTCTTTCAGGTATGAAGGGGCGTGACCATTAAGTGCTTTGTACGTGAGGAGGAGGATTTTAAATTGAATTCTAAACTGTGGGTGGAGCCAGTGTAGAGAAGCTAACACTGGAGTTATATGGTCTCTCTTTCTAGTTCCTGTCAGAACTCGTGCTGCAGCATTTTGAATGAACTGAAGGATTCTAACAGACTTGTTGGAACATCCTGATAATAAGGAGTTACAGTAATCTAATCTAGATTAACAAAAGCATGAACTAGTTTTTCAGCATCCTGTAAAGACAGAATGTTTCTAATTTTCATAATGTTCCGCAGGTGGAAGAAGGCTGTTCTGGAAATGAGTTTTATGTGTGAATCAAATGACATTTCCTGGTCAAAAGTAACTCCAAGGTTCCTCACAGTGGAACTGGAAGACAGGGTGATGTCATCTAAAGTGACAATGTGATCAGAAAGTTTTTCTCTGAGGTGTTTAGGGCCGAGTATAAAAGTTTAAAAGTAGAAAGTTACAGGTCATCCAGGACTTAATGTCTCTGAGACATTCCTGGAGTTGAACAACCTGATTTATTTCATCCGGCCTCATCGATAAATATAGCTGTGTGTCATCTGCATAACAATGAAAGTGTATGTTGTGCTTCCTAATAATGTTCCCTAGAGGAAGCATATATAAGGTAAAAAGTATAGGCCCAAGCACTGAGCCTTGTGGAACTCCACAATTAACTTGTGTTTGTAGTGAGGCTTTATCATTAACGTGAACAAACTGGAATCTATCAGATAAGTATGATTTAAACCAGCAGAGGGCAGCACCTGTGATACCAAGAGTCTGCTCCAATCTCTGCAGTAGAATATCATGATCAATGGTGTCAAATGCAGCACTAAGATCTAACAGGACAAGTAAAGAAACTAGACCATTATCTGAGTTACTAACTTTAACTAGTGCTGTTTCTGTGCTATGGTTTAATCTAAAACCTGACTGAAAATCTTCAAACAGGCCATTAACGCGCAAATATTCACATCATTGATTAGCAACTGACCAATCACAAGACAGTCCGTGTTCTGTGGGTGTGGTTTTGGTCTGAAACAGCGGGCTGACGAGAGCGTCAGTGATGAGACATTTACAACGACTCGTTTGCAGCAACGAGGACATTTTGACCATAAAAAGACTTCATGTTTTTAAGTACACCTCCATATCTCACATAGAAGTGAAACAGTATCATGCTATGGCCGCGTTAATCCAAAAAAACAGACATCCGCATTACTGTGGCAACTCCCTGGTTACCATGGTTACACCACATCCATCCCTTCAGAAAACAAAAAACTACTGAGTGTGTTTGTGTGAGTGTGTGTGTGGTCTCTAAGGAGGAAGTGACATCATCAGTGTCAAAACAGAGGAGTCTGAGCTGTGCTGAGTCTCTGTGTAATACCACATGTGTCCTGAGGGGGCAGCACACACGCACACACACACACTCACAGGCCTTCTCGCAATATCCATACTTGTCCGTACTTGTGCGTACTTGTGCGTACTTGTGCGTACTTGTGCGTATTTGTGAAACGTCATCAGTCTCAGTCCAAGTTCTGTTCCAGTTCTCAAGTCCGTGAGCAGCGAGTGTTCTCGCTGCGCCCATTTTCCCCAGTATGCATCGGGTGGTGACTTGAACATATTTGAGAAAGCCATGTATCCCAGAATGCATTTGGGCGGAACATAGCAACAGAGAATACAAATATAAACCTGAGGTAAATATTTCTCTGTCCTGAACAGTTTTCAGATCGTTTGAGTCATTTAGAATTCAAACATGTGGTTTGTTTATGAAGATCTGACGGATTAGTAGTTCTAGTGTTTATTGTGTGATAAGCTCCGCCTCTGCGTACACTCGCTGCTCACTGTGTCCAGCAGAGGGCAGCGTGACCTCGGCCTGTCCTGATGAAATCATGACGTCGCTGTCATTAGACGCTTGGTATGATCCATAGATTTGTTGTTGACGTCTTATTTTGTTTTTAATGGAAATGTTTGCAAGTTTGTATTTTATTAATGTTTGATTTATTTTAGATTTACACACTGGACACACACACACACACACACACTGTAGGCAACACTTCGTGATTCAGAGGGGCGGTAACGTATTGTGTCACTTCCTGTGCTTCCACTGGTGTTCCGCTGTGTGTCTCCTGCGCTCTCTGGAGTTTTATATCTACTGGAACTATCGTTTCACTGAACAAACACTCGTTTTATTACTAATACTAGTACTAAGACTAATACTTTCACCCGCTACTTTTTCGTAAACTCTATCGTTTACGTAGATCACATACGGTGTTTCTTTCTAGCTAACTTTGCTAGCGTAAAGTTAGCTTAGCAGCGATGGCTTCTCTCTCTCCCTCTCCTTCTCCTGCTCTGTCCTGTGTTGTGTGCCACATGTTTAGTTACTCCTCTGCCTCCTTTAGTGATAAAAGTACTTGTAAAAAATGTAGCTTGCTGGCTAGGGTGGAGGCGAGGCTTAGTGAAGTAGAAACCCGGCTCCGCACCATAGAAGCTAAATCAGTTAGCCAGTCCCCTCTAGTCGGTGCGGACCACATAGCATTAGCTCCCCCAGCAGCTCCCGTGCAGCCGGGAGACAAACAGGGCAGCTGGGTGACTGTCCGCAGTAAGAGGCGTAGTGTTAAGCCTAAGAGTCCTGTCCACCACCAACCTGTTCACACCTCAAACAAGTTTTCCCCTCTCAGCACCACACAGACTGAGAAACCAACTCTGGTAATTGGTGACTCCATCCTGAGGAACGTGAAAATAGCGACGCCAGCGACCACAGTCAGGTGTTTTCCCGGGGCCAGAGCGGGCGACATAGAGTCTTATCTGAAACTGCTGGCTACAGATAATCGTAAATTCAGTAAAGTTATTATTCACGTCGGCAGTAATGACACCCGATTACGCCAATCGGAGGTCACCAAAGTTAATGTTAAATCTGTGTGTAGGTATGCACAATCTATGTCTGACAGCGTAATCTTCTCTGGTCCTTTGCCCAATGTAACCAGTGATGACATGTATAGCCGCATGTCGTCATTCAATCGCTGGCTGTCGAGGTGGTGTCCAGAAAACAACATTGGGTTTTTAGATAACTGGCAAAACTTCTGGGGGAAACCTGGTCTCATGAGGAGAGACGGCGTCCATCCCACTTTGGATGGAGCAGCTCTCTTATCTAGCAGCTTAGGGCATTTTATTAGAAACCCATGACAATCCAGAGTTGAGACCAGGACACAGAGTTGCAGTCTTTCATGCTTCTCTGTGCTTCTTTTCGAGCAGTCACCTATTAAAAACCCCATAGAGACTGTGTCTGTCCCTCGACCTACTAAAGTAAAAACTAAAGTAAATAAAGTAAATAAACCAATAACAAACAGAAGAGGAGTTAGACATTCTAACTTAATAAAGATTAATACCAACAATAAAATAGAGTCAAATAATACCACTTTCAAATGTGGACTATTAAATATAAGGTCTCTCTCCTCAAAATCTGTTTTAATAAATGATCTTATCTCCGACAATTGTATTGATTTATTCTGTGTAACTGAAACTTGGTTACATGAAGACGATTACGTCAGTCTAAATGAATCAACTCCACCCACTCATGCTAATACCCATATTCCTAGAAGCTCAGGCCGAGGAGGAGGAGTAGCAGCCATTTTTAATACTAGATTATTAATCAATCCCAAGCCCAAACCAGGATATTCATCGTTCGAAAGCCTTATTCTTAATCTATCTTATCCTAGTTGTAAATCACAGAAACCAATTATGATAGTCACAGTTTATCGTCCACCTGCACCTTATTCAGAGTTTCTATCAGAGTTCTCTGAGTTCTTATCTGAGTTGGTGCTTAAAACAGATCAAATCATAATTGTAGGGGATTTCAACATCCATGTAGATGTTGACCGTGATAGTCTTAGCTGCGCATTTAACTCGCTGTTGGAATCAATAGGTTTTATTCAACACGTTAATAAACCAACTCACTGCCTTAATCACACCCTCGACCTTGTTTTAACTTATGGTATTGATATTGATAACTTAAACATAGTTCCTCAAAACCCTCTCCTTACTGATCATTATTTACTCACATTTAACTGTTCAATAATGAACTACAATAACATAAATAAGAAATACAGCTACAGCCAGTGCCTGTCTGATAATAATATTAATACATTCAAAGAGACAGTGCAACCTTTATTTAACTCGGTGCCATATGTCAGTACATCTGAAGGTACCTTTTGTGATTTTACCCCCGCCCTCATAGATA
Source organism: Solea senegalensis (assembly GCF_019176455.1). Lineage (NCBI taxonomy): Eukaryota > Metazoa > Chordata > Actinopteri > Pleuronectiformes > Soleidae > Solea > Solea senegalensis. The sequence continues at coordinate 19,656,085 of NC_058041.1, read as the reverse complement.
ACCTTGTTGATAGTACAGCAGCCTCACTGCGTACTACATTAGATTGTGTTGCCCCTCTGAAAAAGAAAGTGGTGAATCAGATGAGACGAGCACCATGGTTTAACTCCAATACTCGTGCTCTTAAACAGACGTTACGTAGATTAGAAAGAAAATGGCGTTCCAGTAACCTAGAGGAACTTCATATAGCCTGGAAAGATGGTTTTGTAGCTTACAAAAAAGCCCTACACAAAGCTAGAGTTGCCTATTATTCTTCTCTAATTGAAGAAAATAAGAATAATCATAGATTTCTTTTCAGCACTGTAGCCAGGCTGACACAGAGCCACAGCTCCACTGAACCATCTATTCCTTTAACACTGAGCAGTGATGACTTTATGAACTTTTTTGTGAATAAAATAACATCAATTAGAGAAAAAATTGATCATCTCCTCCCTCATATTGGGACTGACTCATCTTCTAGCACAAGAGCTTTAGAAGCACCAGGTGCACAGTTAGACAGTTTCTCCCCTATAGATCTCCCTGAGTTAACATCATTAGTTTCATCATCTAAGCCATCAACCTGTCAGTTAGATCCAATCCCCACCAAACTGTTTAAAGATGTGTTTCCTTTAATAACAGCTCTATATTAACTCAAATTAATCTATCCTTATTAACTGGATATGTGCCCCAAACGTTTAAAATAGCAGTTATTAAACCCCTTCTCAAAAAAGCGACCCTTGACCCAGATAGTTTAGCTAATTACCGACCTATATCTAATCTTCCCTTTGTCTCTAAAATCTTAGAAAAGGCTGTTGCCAATCAATTATGTGAATATCTGCGCATTAATGGCCTGTTTGAAGATTTTCAGTCAGGTTTTAGATTAAACCATAGCACAGAAACAGCACTAGTTAAAGTTAGTAATGATCTTCTTTTCAGTCAGGTTTTAGATTAAACCATAGCACAGAAACAGCACTAGTTAAAGTTAGTAATGATCTTCTCTTGGCGTCAGATAATGGTCTAGTTTCTTTACTTGTCCTGTTAGATCTTAGTGCTGCATTTGACACCATTGATCATAGTATTCTACTGCAGCGATTGGAGCAGACTCTTGGTATCACAGGTGCTGCCCTCTGCTGGTTTAAATCATACTTATCTGATAGATTCCAGTTTGTTCACGTTAATGATAAAGCCTCATTACAAACACAAGTTAATTGTGGAGTTCAACAAGGCTCAGTGCTTGGGCCTATACTTTTTACCTTATATATGCTTCCTCTAGGGAACATTATTAGAAAGCATAACATACACTTTCATTGTTATGAAGATGACACACAGCTATATCTATCGATGAGGCCGGATGAAATAAATCAGGTTGTTCAACTCCAGGAATGTCTCAGAGACATTAAGTCCTGGATGACCTGTAACTTTCTACTTTTAAACTTTTATACTCGGCCCTAAACACCTCAGAGAAAAACTTTCTGATCACATTGTCACTTTAGATGACGTCACCATGCCTTCCAGTTCCACTGTGAGGAACCTTGAAGTTACTTTTGACCAGGAAATGTCATTTGATTCACACATAAAACTAATTTCCAGAACAGCCTTCTTCCACCTGTGGAACATTGAATATTTGGAATGCAACCTTGAATATATGTAATGAATCCCTGAATATATGGAATGAAACCTTGAATATATGGAATGAAACTCTGGATATATGGAATGAAATCTTGAATATATGGAATGAAACCTTGAATATATGGAATGAAAACCTGAATATATGGAATGAAAATTTGAATATATGGAATTAAACCTTGAATATATGGAATGAAACCTTGAATATATGGAATGAAACCCTGAATATATGGAATGAAACCTTGAGTATATGGAATGAAACCCTGAATATATGGAATGAAACCTTGAGTATATGGAATGAAACCTTGAATATATGGAATGAAACTTTACATTATTGTAATCTGTTACATTACTGGGAGAAAATGTGTCATTTAATCACAGTTTTGCTTTTTGAAATTTCGATGATTACAATATTAGTTACATTTTAAATAAATCGTTTGCCGGCAGTGAAGGTGTCGATGTGGAACCTGAGGACACGTCTAAAGCTGTGCAGCCTACTAGCCTTCAGCTAACTGCAAGCACTCACACACACATGGGGAAGAAGCGCTAACCTTCCATGTGTCTTTTCATGTCCCGCAGATTAAATGACGACAAAGCTTAAGTTTCTGATAATTTCTGATGAGTCAGATGAAGCCTCACCATGAGTCTCAAACATGAGATCGTTTTTCCAAATATGACCTCGAAGCGCCACCTTGTGGTGCAATCTTTATTATTTTAAGACTCATAATGTATGTTTCCACTTTTGAACAGTTTCATCTTTATAATATATTTAAAGTATAGAACATTAATCACTTATCTGGGTTGTCATATGAAGCACTGTTGTCTAAATTGTGCACATTTGTCATTAGGTCAACATGGTGTCAAGTTTTGTTATCAGTTTATTATTTGTGTAAAGAAAATATGTGAGATTCATTCCAAAATAATGATCTATGGTTTTAAACCGCTTTAAAATGAAGAAAAGTCATTAAAATGGAATCAAATGTAATTCAATTCAATTCTATTCAATTTTATTTGTATAGCACCAAATCATAACATACATTATCTCAGGTCTGTACATAGACAACATCAAGGAGAGAAGAGAAACACAACAGTTCACACAATGAGCAAACACTAGGCATCAGTGGACTGAAAAAACTCTCTCTTAACAGAAGAAGAAATCTCTGATAGAACCAGGCCAACCAACCAATAGGGGACAGAGGAGAGGTGGGGGACAGAAAGGGGGGAGAGAAAGGACAAGAGGGAGATGAGGTCGAGACAGAAGAGAGAGAGAGACCAGGAGCAGATACACAACAACTGTATCAGGTTACAAGTTTATACAGTTAATGATATCGACTTTTTAATTATAGCACAATAATAATGGTGATGATATGTATGATATGGATAGCATCGAAAACTGGATCTGGATCCTGCAACCTGCAAGATGAGGATACAGAGAGAGAGTGAGAGGGAAGGAAGGAAAGACACAAACTAGGGAGAGAAAGAGACAAGGTTAATGACATATAAAAAGTCATAATCAAATGCTGAGTGTTAGAGAGTGAATGTGCGTGTACCACCGGAAAATCCCCCAGCAGTTTAGTTCTATAGCAGCATAACTAAGAGATGGTTTAGGTTTCTCTGAACCAGCTCTAACTATAAGCTTTATCAAAAAGGAAAGTTTTAAGTCTAACTTTAAATACAGAGAGATACTCCGCCTCCCAAACTGTCATTGGAAGCTGGTTCCACAGGAGAGGAGGAGCCTGGTAACTGAAGGCTCTGCCTCCCATTCTGCTCTTACAGACTCTGGGAACCACAAGTAAACCTGTATTTTGTGAAAGTGGTCTATTAGGGTGATAGGGTAAGACTAGGTCTTTCAGGTATGAAGGGGCGTGACCATTAAGTGCTTTGTACGTGAGGAGGAGGATTTTAAATTGAATTCTAAACTGTGGGTGGAGCCAGTGTAGAGAAGCTAACACTGGAGTTATATGGTCTCTCTTTCTAGTTCCTGTCAGAACTCGTGCTGCAGCATTTTGAATTAACTGAAGGATTCTAACAGACTTGTTGGAACATCCTGATAATAAGGAGTTACAGTAATCTAATCTAGATTAACAAAAGCATGAACTAGTTTTTCAGCATCCTGTAAAGACAGAATGTTTCTAATTTTCATAATGTTCCGCAGGTGGAAGAAGGCTGTTCTGGAAATGAGTTTTATGTGTGAATCAAATGACATTTCCTGGTCAAAAGTAACTCCAAGGTTCCTCACAGTGGAACTGGAAGCCAGGGTGATGTCATCTAAAGTGACAATGTGATCAGAAAGTTTTTCTCTGAGGTGTTTAGGGCCGAGTATAAAAGTTTAAAAGTAGAAAGTTACAGGTCATCCAGGACTTAATGTCTCTGAGACATTCCTGGAGTTGAACAACCTGATTTAGTTCATCCGGCCTCATTGATAAATATAGCTGTGTGTCATCTGCATAACAATGAAAGTGTATGTTGTGCTCCCTAATAATGTTCCCTAGAGGAAGCATATATAAGGTAATGAGTTATATTACTTTGAGGAAGTCATTGAAGTAGTTACACTACTATTACATTTTCAACAGTAATCTTCCCAACCCTGCTCATATTAAATGATCATTATAATGTTACACTGTGCAGATATTTAAACACAAAGCAGTAATCTGGATATCTAAACTGAGATTTAAAGTCCAGCCCTCTAATGCTTTTACTACAGGTACATATCAAAATTATGTAAATATGCTGTTTTGCAATAATGCTTCAAATAACCACAACATTTCTTTTTTTAAATAATCAAATAAAACAAAGGTTTAGGATTTAAATAACATAATGTTGTACTTTTTTGATGTAAATATTATGAACCTAGTATAAGAGGTGTCACCAGATTTGTTGTCCCCCACATATTCATACTGGAACATTGGTGGGGAAATTGATTTTGTTGCTGGTTTGGGAAAGATGGAGTGAAGTCTTTCAGGTGGTTTTATTTCTTTTTTGAAAGTTATTTTCAAAGGTTTCTGTGAGCTGCATGAATATCTACACAGTTTAATCTGGCTGTTTTAAGTATGGGAATAACTAATCTACAGACACAATCATCTGTCTGTTAATCCTGTGAGAACTGGTGGTCCAAGGCCTGAGAGGAGTGTCAGACAGACACACAGACAGACAGAGAGACACACACACAGAGACACACACAGACAGACAGACACAGAGAGACACACACACACACACACACACACACACACACACACACACACAGGAGACTGTGTGTGTGTCTCTGTCAGACACAGACAGAGAGACAGACAGGCAGACACAGACACACACAGAGAGACAGACACAGAGAGAGACAGACACAAAGACAGACACAGACAGAGACACACACAGACAGACACACACAGAGACACACACAGACAGACAGACACAGAGAGACAGACACACACACAGACAGACACAGACAGAGAGACAGACACAGACAGACACACAGAGAGAGACAGACACACACACACACAGACAGACACACACAGACAGACAGACAGACACAGAGAGACACACACACAGACAGACAGACACAGAGACACACACACAGACAGACAGACACAGACCGAGAGACAGACACACAGACAGACACACACACAGACAGAGACACACACACAGACAGAGAGACACAGACAGACAGACACAGACTGAGAGACACACACACAGACAGACACACACACAGACAGAGAGACACACACAGACAGAGAGAGACAGACAGACAGACACAGACCGAGAGACAGACACACAGACAGACACACACACAGACAGAGAGACACACACAGACAGAGACACAGACAGACAGACCAGACAGTCAGTCAGTCAGACACACAGACAGACAGACACAGACAGAGACACACACAGAAAGACAGACAGACAGAGAGACAGACAGACAGACAGAGAGACAGACAGACAGACACACACAGACAGAGAGACAGACAGACACACACAGACAGACAGACAGACAGACAGACAGACAGATAAATAAGGTAGAGCAGACAAAAGTGACTCACTTGTTTGAACACGAACATTACGGTCCAAGGTTGACAGTCAGTTTGGCTTCTCACTGGAACAACACTAGTTGTCAACCATGACATCATGACGGGCAGTATTTTTGTGTAATTTGTATTTTATTGAGATTTTCTTTGAAACAACATGATGACATCATAAGAGCACAAAACATCATGGCGCTCGGTACTTTCATTTATCTGGACTTGGAGAGAACAAACAACTGAGGGAGTTGATTGAATAACACATATATCTGTTCAGTGTAACATTAGGGGTTCTTTGTAGAAGCTCGGTTTGATTTTCAGTGTCAAATGTATCGCTGCTGAGATCCACGTGTCCTCTTCATTTAAGGTGAGTTTCCAGAAGAGTTTGAGAATGATGCAGCTTTGGTAGAGCTGTGGTCCTTTTGAACAGATGACCTTTGACATGAAGCCACAACAGTCCATTTACTACGAAGTCTAGTTCTTCTTTAATATAGGAACGGACTGGAGAGTGTAGATGGCATTAATGCAACATCATGGATGCAAGCCGCCGTTTAACCCCATAGAAGAAGATGAAGAAGAGGAAGAACACCATATCAAGAGTTTTCATTATCCCACACACTCTGAGGTCATTATGTTTTTCTATTTTAGTATTTGACATATTTTTCTTCATCAGTTTAATTTGTTTTTATCTTACATTTTAACCCAATCTACACTTTTATAAAAACAAACAGTTTCTAAGCATGTCTAGTACCTTGAGATCCTCCTTGCTCCATCTATTGTCATTGTAAATCAGTAGAAATTGTAAATGCTCTGCATTTATATGGCACTTTTCCAGCCTTAACTCTTCCCTTGTGGTACCAGAGTAACTGTTAGACTGTTAGATCGTTGTTAATATTCCATGGAAGTGGAGGCAGACGCCCACAGTCCGTTCTCATACAGAGCTTGATGTCTTACAAACCATCCGAATAAAAGAGCTGCTGGATGTTTGTTGTTGTTGTCTGTTGGGTCACGCTCGTTGTCGTCACACCAGTACAACGTCATCAGGCACAGACCACGCCCCCAGCTACCAAGTAAAGGTTCTGTTCTCAGTCGAAATGCAAGCCTGACCCAAGACTTTACTGTTCTAAACCGTACCGTACTGTACCACTGTGAATGTGCGCTCTTAAAGTGACAGTACACAATTTATTTAAGATTACTTACTATCATAACTACAGTTTCTCATTTACTCAAAATATAACTCTTATAAGAAAAGTAGAAAACCTCATCCTTGCCTCATACAAAAACCGAGTGCTTTAGACTCCAGTTCTAACATTCACTCACACACATGCACATTACATACTATTCACAAATTGCTGGCACAGTACTTAAGTGTCTTACCCCGGAACACACTGGCCTACAGACCAGAGGACCTGGGGGATCTAACCTCTGACCTTGCAGATCCACATTTGCAAACGTCACTTGTGTCAGTGCAACAACATGGCTGCTACTTCCTGGTTTGGTTTTTATAAAGCAGATGAGGTAGGCGGAGGAATGTCAGCCATACTACTGTCATCACAAGGCCGTCTCCAGCTCCCTCAGAGACGAGTCTGGCTCTTCTTCTCCAGAGGGTTGCACTGATGATACTCCATGATGTTTAGAGTCAGGATTTCCTTTACTCCTGGTGAAAACCCCAGAGGTCTGTGCATCAGCTGGAACATATCCAGACAGGCTGGTTTGTAGCCTGACCCCTGACCCACCACCGCCACCAACAGCAGCAGCTCCTGCTGATCCTGCCACACCACTAGTGAAGGAGAGTCCTCTGGGAGTGGCAGCAGACACGCTGACGCTGTGTGTGGTGGTGGCTTGTGACATCATGCCGCCGTAGTAACAACTGCCGCCACCGACACTGCTCGTCATCCTGGTTTTCTGTTTGAGGTCCAGAGCGAGGCTGCGTCGCAACCATGCCTTCTTTACCTCAGCCTGCACCTGAGGAGGGAGGAGATAAAGATTTATTCCAACACAGTAAATCAGATTAGTTGGAAATTCAAAACTAAACAGTGACTTGCTCTTTTACCTCACCATTGCAGAAACAGTAGATAAATGCCACAAAAAAGCCCTGGAATGAGGAAATTTAGATGTAAAAAGAAGTACAGTCACATTAGCAGCAACAACAACACTCTGTAACCTGTAAGAATGATTATGTTATGTGCACTCAGATGCAATCCCTCATCATCTGTACACCCTGACGCCTGCCCCACAGTAGAGGATTTTCAAACGTGACTTGATTTTAAAAACGTAGACCACACACACAACAAACTTTGAAACTGATGTTCAATGTTTTAATCCTGAGAAAACACAGACTGGACCAGTATGGAGGACCGAAAAGGCCAAAATTAAATAAATAAATACACCATTAAATAATTAATTAAATGTGTCATTAAATAATTAAATGCGTCATTAATAAATTAAATGTGTCATTAAATAATTAATGACACATTTAATTAATTATTTAATGGTGTATTTATTTATTTACTTTTGGAATAAAAGACACATGTTTGTCCCCTCTCCAAACAACTGGACACACAAATCCTACTTGACCCATAAAATGAAGATAATAACATATATAAAGGTTTTATACTGTCAAGACCTATGTTATTGAAATGATTGATTATTATTTGTGGGTCTAAATAATTTATTCAAGGATTTTGTATCTCTTCATTTTATTCTGAAAAGCTGGTTCTGGGTTTTTTCTTTATTACGGAAGTGGTTCATGTCTCAGTCTTATACGGAAGCACACAGCCCATTGCTGAGTAGCAGCTAACTGGGAAATACCCTGCAAATGATGTTTAGCTTACAACTACATGTGTTGTGTTAATGTTTACCGTTAGCCCAAAGACCAGAAGAAATTAAAAGATTGTTTAACCAATCTGACTGTGAGCTAACAGCCCAGAAAAGAGAAGGTCTACACACCCAGTAGAGGCAAAAGACTATTCAAGCTTAGGTGGCATTAAAGGCTTGTACTGTTCGTCAACGCAAGAAAAGATAGCAACATGGCAGCATCAAAGGAGGAGCTTGAGATGCTTAAGCACAGGGGTTCACCAGCTCAGACCGCTTTCACCAGAAGAGCCAACCATCTCACCTCCAGGACACTGGGAGACAGTGACATGATAGGAGAGTGGAGAAGCTTCTCAAGAATCAGGGATGCAGGGTTTGAGTATGCAACAGCCCTGATAGAAGCAGACGATGAACACAGCGAAGAGATGGCAGTGCACATCAATGCGAAAACAGCAGAGTGCGACCGTAAGTGTGATGCTTGGGCCTATACTTTTTACCTTATATATGCTTCCTCTAGGGAACATTATTAGGAAGCACAACATACACTTTCATTGTTATGCAGATGACACACAGCTATATTTATCGATGAGGCCGGATGAAATAAATCAGGTTGTTCAACTCCAGGAATGTCTCAGAGACATTAAGTCCTGGATGACCTGTAACTTTCTACTTTTAAACTTTTATACTCGGCCCTAAACACCTCAGAGAAAAACTTTCTGATCACATTGTCACTTTAGATGACATCACCCTGGCTTCCAGTTCCACTGTGAGGAACCTTGGAGTTACTTTTGACCAGGAAATGTCTTTTGATTCACACATAAAACTCATTTCCAGAACAGCCTTCTTCCACCTGCGGAACATTATGAAAATTAGAAACATTCTGTCTTTACAGGATGCTGAAAAACTAGTTCATGCTTTTGTTAATCTAGATTAGATTACTGTAACTCCTTATTATCAGGATGTTCTAACAAGTCTGTTAGAACCCTTCAGTTCATTCAAAATGCTGCAGCACGAGTTCTGACAGGAACTAGAAAGAGAGACCATATAACTCCAGTGTTAGCTTCTCTACACTGGCTCCACCCACAGTTTAGAATTCAATTTAAAATCCTCCTCCTCACGTACAAAGCACTTAATGGTCACGCCCCTTCATACCTGAAAGACCTAGTCTTACCCTATCACCCTAATAGACCACTTAGGTCTCAAAATACAGGTTTACTTGTGGTTCCCAGAGTCTGTAAGAGCAGAATGGGAGGCAGAGCCTTCAGTTACCAGGCTCCTCCTCTCCTGTGGAACCAGCTTCCAATGACAGTTTGGGAGGCGGAGCCTCTCTCTGTATTTAAAGTTAGACTTAAAACTTTCCTTTTTGATAAAGCTTATAGTTAGAGCTGGTTCAGGGAAACCTGGACCATCTCTTAGTTATGCTGCTATAGAACTAAACTGCTGGGGGATTTTCCTGTGGTACACGCACATTCACTCTCTCACACTCAGGATTTGATTATGACTTTTTATATGTCATTAACCTTGTCTCTTTCTCTCCCTTGTTTGTGTCTTTCCTTCCTTCCCTCTCTCTCTCTCTGTATCCTCATCTTGCAGGTTGCAGGATCCAGATCCAGTTTTCGAGGCTATCCATATCATACATATCGTCACCATTATTATTGTGCTATAATTAAAAAGTCTATATCATTAACTGTATAAACTTGTAACCTGATACAGTTGTTGTGTATCTGCTCCTGGTCTCTCTCTCTCTTCTGTCTCTACCTCATCTCCCTCTTGTCCTTTCTCTCCCCCCTTTCTGTCCCCCACCTCTCCACTGTCCCCCATTTTCCTTTCACCCCAACCGGTCGAGGCAGATGACCGCACATCTCTGAGTCTGGTTCTGTCAGAGATTTCTTCTTCTGTTAAGAGGGAGTTTTTTCTCTCCACTGATGCCTAGTGTTTGCTCATTGTGTGAACTGTTGTGTTTCTCTGCTCTCCTTGATGTTGTCTATGTACAGACCTGAGATAATGTATGTTATGATTTGGCGCAATGCAAATAAAATTGAATTGAATTGAATTGAATTGAATTGAATTGAATTGAATAATTAAATTAATTAAAACACTTTTATTTCCCTGATTTCTAAATAAGAGTTCACTTTGAAAGAAACAAATTCCAGAAATGCTTGTTGAGCTCAGGTCACTTTTCATTGCCTTGTCCACACTGACACAGAACTTTGGATCTGTGCTTCAAAAAGGATTTGACTGCACTAATATTCTAACCTGGGAAGAGTTGAAGAACATCTCATAATGCATCTGCACCTGCCACAGCAGCCCAGCCACCTCAGTGTAGGGCAGGGCCATGAAGAGCATGTAGTGAACTCCAAACAAGGGCATGAGGACCAGCGTGGACTTGAGCAGCTTCCTGCAGATTCAGAGCAGATGTGTATGTTGTGACTTTTATCTTTGGAAGTTTTCAGGTTCGTGCTCATGAACAGTTACCTGTACTGCTGTCGAGGATCCAGTTTACCAGTGTTGGTTTCCCACAGTTTCGAGGCCAGCACTCGGATTATGTTGACAAAGAGCAGGAAGTTCACCTGCAGTTGCAGAGAAACAGACTTAAGTGTTTGTTTTGTTGTTGTGAATGCTGTATGTACCAAAACCCAGCCTCATATACAGTACAGACGTTCAGTCTTACTGGAAACATGGAAAAACACACTTTAACAGTTTAAATTGACACAAATGTTGGCTTTTTACATTCTAGTAATTCAAGATTATTTTGATAGTCACCAAATAACTACAACATTCTACTTTATGGCATAAATAGAGGAGGGAGTCCTTTATTTCAGGGCTTAGTTTTCATTTCTAATAATAATATCTTTAGAAGTCATATGGCGTATATTCACCGGCTCTACTCGCCTCGCCTCGGCACGACACAGCACGATTAGGTTGGATCCCCAATACAAAAAAGTATCTACTTAACGTGGGCGGAGTCATCACTGCATGGCTGAGTGAAACGGCGGTGACTTCATTTTATACGCGACACACACACATGAGTGACTAGTGACTTTACACCAGACTTCTGTAGTTGTTGGAAATTAATCCACGTTTTAACTGATATACAATTTGGCACTGTTTGGCTTCATTTCTGTCCACATATCTCCGGAGTACAGCCTGCTACTCCACTCTGTGATGCCGCTCGTGATCACCGGCGCTGTCCCAAAATACACCACTCCACAGTCTCATCATCAGTCATCATCTACCGCTTTATCCTCCACCAGAGGGGGGTGCCAATCTCAGCTACATGGGGCGATAGGCGGGGTACACCCTGGACAGCTCGCAGGGCCTCACACACAGATAGAGACCAACAACCATTCACTCTCACCCTCACGGTCAATTTACCTAATCCCCACAATTTACCTAATCCCCGCACGGGGAGAACATGCAAACTCCATGCAGAAAGGCCCTTGTTCCAACCGGGGCTCGAACCCGGGTCTTCTCGCTGCAAGGCGAGAGTGCTAACCATTACACCACCATGTGGCCCACTTTAAAAGACTCCTGTTAAATATAAAGGTTTCCCTGGTTGTTGGAGATTAACACACATTTTTAGTGCATGGCGATATAGTCAATGGTATTAATATATGGCCAATAGTCACACATTACCTCAACATTCTTTTTATGACAGTTGTAACAAATGATTCCATTTACCAACTGTAGGGGGAGTCTGAGAGCAAATTCTACAATGCATGACAAAGAGCTCACCCAACAAAAGCGACACTTGCTATTTGAAACTAAAGTTTCTGTCACTGTGTAAACAGTTGTTGATCCACTGCTGCCTCCATCATTAAGTTCAACAAGGCAGCGGTAGAGCAGTCGCTCCTGTGATAAGCAGTTTACATAATAAAGAATAAAAGGTGCTTCTTAGTGCATCATCCTCTCATGTGCTCTGAACAAACTGAAGAAGTACAATTTCTACACTACTGCACTTTTCCCCCTTATCAGCCATTAATTGATGACATGAAGAAGATTTTAATACTTTTGTTTTTTTTTTTAAATATTCAGAAACAAAATGATGAACACATACTTATTACATGTTGACATTTACTTACAACAATGGCTGCCAGGATGGGAACTTGATAAATCCACTTGAGGTTTCCAGCACTGATGTCCCAACATCTAAGAGCAAAGACAGAGTAAGAATTTGGGATACAGGTCTTGTGTAAATACTTGACCATAGACCATATACAGTATCTTAACCATATATTAAAACCATATATCTTAACCATATACAGTATCTTAACCATATATTGAAACCATATATCTTAACCATATACAGTATCTTAACCATATATTAAAACCACATATCTTAACCATATATTAAAACCATATATCTTAACCATATACAGTATCTTAACCATATAATAAAACCACATATCTTAACCACATATCTTAACCATATATTGAAACCATATATCTTAACCATATACAGTATCTTAACCATATATTAAAACCACATATCTTAACCATATATTAAAACCATATATCTTAACCATATACAGTATCTTAACCATATAATAAAACCACATATCTTAACCACATATCTTAACCATATATTAAAACCATATATCTTAACCATATTCAATTAAATTAAATTAAATTCAATTCAATTTTATTTGTATAGCGCCAAATCATAACATACATTATCTCAATGCACTGTACATAGACAACATCAAGGAGAGCAGAGAACCCCAACAGTTCACACAATGAGCAAACACTAGGCATCAGTGGAGAGAAAAAACTCCCTCTTAACAGAAGAAGAAATCTCTGACAGAACCAGACTCAGAGATGTGCGGTCATCTGCCTCGACCATATATTAAAACCATATATCTTAACCATATATCAAAACCATATATCTTAACCATATATTAAAACCATATATTAAAATGTCAGGGCCAATGTTCTGTCTCAGTCCATCTCTGGCCATGAGTAATACATAATAAAAGCAAACTGAAGCTAAACTCACTGTAGCACCACTCATTGGCCTAACAGCCCGAGTTAGTAAAGTGTTACTTCCTGCTCATGCTCACCCTGCAAAGCTGAATACGACAACCATTTTTGTTTTCGACAGTCTTTGTACTAGTGTATCACATGACTTACTGTGTGTCTGCTAGTGATGCTCTCGCACTGACCCAAACGGACACAAACACAGCTGGAACACCTAAAAAAGATCAGAAATGAGCAATGTGATGACCCCACTGTTCATAGTCTGTAGACTGCACCAGTGCTGCTTACCCCAACCGATGATGGTGAGGGCCCACAGGTAGTTCTTGTCAGAGAGGAACGCCATAAAGATGAGGCTATGTAGGTACAAACCCTCCACCAGGATCCAGTAGTGATTGGTTGCCAGGAAGTAGAGGAAGAGAGTAACAGCAACTTTACACCCGGCCTGTGGACACAGAGCAGCACTGGATTTAAAGTACTATAATAATAGTTCATTGTCTTTAAAATCTTTAAATCAAGAAATGTCTGCTTTACCATATGAGGTTCAGACTCCACCGTACTGTCATCAGACACTGAGTAGAGCACAGCGTCCTTCACAAAGATGCTGACTGCTCGGCAAATGAAGGAGGTGAAGAGGTGAATGTGGATGTAGTTGCGTGTGCAGTGGAGACGCCTGGCAGTGCATGTGTGTGTGAGCGAGAGAGGGAGAGGGAGAGAATGAAAACCAGTTAACTCCTTATAGTCGGGATTGATATACACAGGATTTACCATGTCCCCTCAGGGGCTCCGTATTTTACTTCATGTCCCCTCAGAAGCTCCGTATTTTACTTCATGTCCCCTCAGAAGCTCCGTATTTTACTTCATGTCCCCTCAGAAGCTCCGTATTTTACCATGTCCCCTCAGAGGCTTCCTATTTTACCATGTCCCCTCAGGGGCTTTGTATTTTACCATGTCCCCTCAGGGGCTTCGTATTTTACCATGTCCCCTCAGGGGCTCCGTATTTTTATTTTTTGCAGTACCACGAGTGGCCACCATGACACAATTGTATTCCAGGCAAAGGGGGCGAAGCTCTATCCAGTTCTTACAACACATCTATGCATAGACCTGCAGCCGTAGCTTCTATGAGCTCACCTCTTCTCTATGGTGAAATGACGTGTTTCCAGTGATTCCATGACTCTTGATTTATACGATTATACTTCTGCGTTGCATCCACAGCTAAAGCTAAAGTTTGCTATATCACAAGCTTGTGGGACACTTCTTGTGTCCAGCTTCTGTGTAGAGGCGACACAGACGTAATCTGGTTCTAACTTTATCTTATGTGACAAAATAACTGTGTGAGATTAGTAATATTCCTGGAAAACGTGAAAAGTGACTGTACCTTGTGGGATGACGTTGTTGTTTTCTGCAACGTTGTGTTGATCTGAGGAGCAGTGGATGAGGAGGTGTGTGTCTGTGTGGTATTTACGACAGAGCACTTACACTCTGCAACTGAGGGGGCGCTAGTGAGATGAAAACCTAAAATAATGCCCTCGATTACATCCATCCATCCATTATCTACTACCTTTATTATTACAATGAACATTACTTATGAATATTAAATGAAATATTGTCGTTTGTTTGTAAAGGAACAACATGCAAAAAGAAAATGATGGGGTTCCATTTTACTGACTCAGTAGATCTCTCACAATAAGAAATGGCTAACAATGGCTGACAATGGCTAACAATGGCTTGCCCAAGATAGGTTTGAGCCTATGTTTTTCCCTCTGACTTGCAGCCAACTCCGAGTTTTGACCTCTGACCTCCAAATGTAAATGGAATGCACTATAATTTGCTGGTATGCATGTTTTATTGCCCCCCCCCCAACATTTGACATAAATCTGACACCATAAAAGTGTCACATCCCACCTTAACAGTGATGAAAACCAAATTTACTGAAAATGTATTCATGACAATTGCAATGTTCTGCATCTTTTGCAGGCTGATTAATTCTATATTAGCAAAATCTTCTCATTTTTTATGGTAAAAGTAGTTTATACAGTTTTGAGGATAGAGTCAACTGATCACATCCTCTGGTTTCCTTACTTGAAATAGCAGAGGATAGAGCCTGCCACCAACAGAGATGCCAGAGAAATGGAGTAGCCGACAGTATACATGAGGTGGAGTCTCTTGAACACCTTCTGGAACAAAATTAAACATATTTTAGGGATACAGCCAGTATGAGTATGAGTCTGCTGCCTACCACTCACATTCTGTGAGAGGTAGAATATTTTATTACTGTGTGGATAAATACTGTCGATCCACCTTAAAGCTACAAAAGGCAAGATCTATGAAAAATGGTTGATGAGTTTAATCCCCAGGTTGTTGAATGCTAATCTTTTGGAATTGAGGCTTTCTGTTTTTGAGCTACACAACAGATGACTCAAGGCCATCCCTCCATTTCCTAAAATGGATGGTGATTCAGTGAAAGAGTCGCTTTTCAACCAGAAGTTGTTTAAACGGTCAAAAACTTATTCTGAAAAAGAGTTGAAGCCGTTGTCTTCAGATAAATCAGGTATTTTATTGTGGACCCGCAAATCAAACACCAATGAGGGCGCTAAAGAGCACACACTGAAACCTTGCTCTCTGCGTCTCGCCTTTTATCCTCTGGGATGGGGGAAAACCCCTCCCCTGACCCGCCTTCCTATGTAACATGTTATTTTCATTTAAGTTCACGTGTTCTTCACACGAAAGACCGCCCTCGGCCCCTCCTTTCTTAACCACGTTTGTTCCTGGGTGGTTTATTACTGGTGGTCTTAACTATGTAGTGTCATTTTAATAACTCTGGTGACATTTTAATGCCTTTGCTACTGTTCTACTTTGTTGCCTGTTGTGACACTTCTTTTGCTTTGCTCCAACCTTTACTGCTCTCTGTTGTCTGGTCCATATTAAAGTGGACATATTATACCCTATTTCCCCAATTAAAATAGTTCCCTGGTGTCCTAATGAACATGTCAGTGACATGCTTTGGTCAAAATACCATAAGGATGAAGCATCATAGCAGTTCAATAACCCTGCTAAACCCGCCCCTTTCAGAATGCTCGGTTTTGTGCCTGGTCCCTTTATATGCAAATGAGACACAGGCAGGCAGACACAAACCCACTTCTTCCAGGGCGTTTCTGATTTGTCCTCTTTACAGCACTCACTCGCTCAGCTCCTGTTCCCTCCCCTCATTCCTCTCCCCCTCCCTCCACTAGTTCTCTCACAATATCAACATGGCAGCGTGAGCAGGAAACAGCGAGAGTGTCGTCACAGGAAGAGACATCCTACATAAGGATGGAGCCGAACACTGTCCAACTGTAAATCAGTTAAAAACACTTAGGGACAGCACCACTGATCCACCGCTGTCGCTGCATAAACTGCTGCTGTATGTGACTGTATCAGACTGAGTCTGTGCTCCGGTCATGGAGGATGTACTGAACAAATATGTTTAATTAGGACGTGTCAGAATGGTCAGTTATGACCTCTATGTGACCTTTTCTTAACAATGTGTGTGTTTGTACGTCGCTGACTAAATACGGCGACCGCTGGCCGCAGTCTGATGTGAAGTGGTGCGAACACACGAACCCACGTTTGCTGACTTTATCCGGCACATTAGCTTCATATATAAAATCCTCTGTAAAACACTGTGCTCCACTGTGCAGCCACAAACAGCACACTTGTCCCTCCGCGTGGACATAATACCGCTCTTCCTCCCTCGCCCGCACTCTCGCAGGGACAAGGTGGAGCTAAGGTGGAGCTCGCGAAGTAAACTTACTGGTGGGGCGGTAACATTCACGGTGAAATGCGCATGCTGCCGTCATAAGTGCAGGGAATTCAACATGGAGTGTTTTATCACCTATACTTACACTAAGGGGGACCACGAAAACATGACTGAGTATTCTTTTTCACATACTCCAGAGTCCCAAATATAAGTATTAAAATGATTCAAAAGTTGATTTTGCATAATATGTTCCCTTTAAGTTCACTTTCTCTCATTCTCTGGGTTGAACCGAGTTCACGGTATTAGCAACCTGCCAGACTGGGCAGGCCACCAGACTCATCATCTTTTTAAGAATCAAACTGAGTTCACCTGTGTTTGTATTTCAGGTCAGATTCTTTGTTCTGTGACAATCTTATTCACAACACAGTCATCAAGACTAGAAAAATGTTACATCCCCTATAAGGGTTATATCCAGGCTGACAAAATGGTTCCCAAGCTGGTTTGTCCATGGTTTCCCACTTCACCCTTTCCAGGCTACCTTGGTCCTAAGTGGACATGAGCTTGGTTGGGCCACCATGGCAACCATGGACAATCCCATTTAAAACCCATATTGTCAGCCCGAATATAAACCTTATGAGGACCACATGGACATGCTAGTTGGGATACTGTAAATACCAGACCATTTACTATATGGATGTGTGTTTTATTCTATTTCCGAGTCTCTCTTATGCTGTGTTTTCATCATGGTCATAGTTGTTTGGGGCAGTTTATAACGTTAACGTCTTCGGTCAGGCTGTTTCGACTGAGAACAGTACCTTTACTTGGTAGGTGTGGTGTGAGTTGCGCCCGATGGCCGTGTCAGCGAGATATGTAGCGTGACATTGTATTGGTGCAACGTCAATGAACGACAAAGAGTCGCAAAGGAGTCTATCAACTGACTGTGACCATACCATTTTACTCTGGTACCCCAAAGGAATGGTGCCACAGCATGGGGCTGATTATTTTGGTACTATTTCTAATGGAAATGCAAAAAAGTACGTACTGTACCAAACTTATGTGTTCCACTCGACGGAAACACGTCCCTTTCCCTTTTTCATGTTGCTTTTCAGTGCAGCCAGTTGTTGCCAATGCTGGAATAGAGACTGTTTGCTTGCAATGTCTTTTATGCCTTTTACGTCTAGTGTATGCACATGTGCAAAAACACATTCAGCTTAACAGATACAGCACATACATACCAAATCCACATGTACACACCTCCTCTTGGTTCCTTTGATTGGAGAGCAAGTATGTAGTGCATTCTGTGTAGTTAGCCCAAGTGCGGTTGATGCTGGACACCTGTTCCCAGCTTCCTGAAGCATCACAGTGGCGGTAGGCTTGTCCTGGATCAGAGGGGTTCATGTCACAGTTGTGAAGAAGCAGAGCATTAGATAATGTCTACATTCATTCAAGACATTTGACAACTGTCTTTAAGGCAGGGGAGAACATTTGAACTGTAACCAGACCCACATAGTGACTCATGTTGAGGACCATGTCCCAGTTCCACTGGAGGCTGGCTCACAAGAACATGTGGATGTGTCATTTGAAACTTCTCTTACATTTTGACATGTCAGGTAATTTTGAAACTTTTCTGAAATGCATAATGTGTCCATTACTTTGCTTTGGTCTCCCTTCATCAGGCAGAATTTCATATGGAATGGGCAGTAATAAAAATAATAAATAAAAGAAGACAACAAAGAGAGGTTGTGCAAGGAGGTCGACCGTGACCCATGCCTACTCAACCACTCAACCCATCGCTTAGAGAATACAAGGATATACAAATGGAACTAACTGGAAACTCAGCCGTGTGTGTATGAGCGAAGATCTGCACCACCTCTCTCTGGACATGGAATGTAGAAGGTATAGAGGGGCCCTCAAGGGTGTAAGGGGATCATGGGGTTGTGCCTGTGTGTGTGTTCTCCTACCTCTGTGGTTGAAGTCATAGATATAGTCTGGACAAAGCACTGAGACCAGCTGATCCGCTCTGCTCTGTGGCCAGCAGATGATCCCGTCCCACTCTGGGATGCAGTCACCCTCTTCACAGACAAACAGAAGCACATGTACCACCAGTGTAGTCAGTGTTTCAACATAGAAACATTTTACTTTTAAACTCAGACAAACAAAACTCTTAGAGAAAAACTTTCTGACCACATTGTCCCTTTAGATGACATCAACATGGCTTCCAGTTTCACTGTGAGAAACTTTTATTTTTGACCGAAAGTACCAAAATTAAATAAATAAACCATAAAATAACACCATTAAATAATTACATAAATGTGTCATTAATTAATTAAAATTGGCATTAAACACATAAATGTGTTATTAATTCATTAAAATACCAATTCATTTTATGTAAAAAAACATATATAATTATTTTACTATTTAATTAATTATTCATGGTCCTGTGTTGCAGTGCATCATGAATTTATTTTATCTGTCAAACTCACCTATCAAAGTCAGTGGGCGGGGCTAATGTTGATCTAGTTTGATCCATTGCTTTGGTCTGAAGTAGCATGCCTGGTGATGGTTCAGCAGGTATCTGTTGTGGCTGAGCCACTGGAGGAGTTCAGCTCAGAGCTTCCTCAATCCAATGACAAGTTTTCCACATCTTGTCCTGCACCTCACACGCTGTCCCAACATTGGGGCTAGCAGGACATTGATTTTTAGTGGTTGTAAATAAAGTTTTGTTTGATAGAATATCTAAACCAACGTAGAGGTGAATAGTGCCACCCAGTGTATAGGAATGTGTTCACGAGCTCTGGTTGAATGAATTTCATCACATTTTCATTATTAGACTATATTAGTCTCATGTATAGCACACCAAGCATCTGTTTTTTTATTCAAATGTAACATGCAGTCGTCACATATACTTCTCTTCTCTCTTCAGATGCACTTTTAAAATATTGCACTACCACCCCCAGTGACACAGCATCAGTTGTTGTGTGCAGTGTTCGGCTTAATATGTTTGCCTTATATATTTTGTATTTTTAATTTTATCACTTGTTTCTTTCTTTAGTTTATATTTGGTGTGATATTTTTTACTCAAAGAAATAAAATCTTGAATACACATATGCAGTTTCTGTGTGATTGTATGAAAGTTGGTTGTGAAATTGACTGTTGCGATGCAAGGGGGCGCCAGCTTAAATCTTGCCTAGGGCACCAAATTACTCAGGGCCGGCACTGCCAATCAGTGGCCAGTAGTCTGTTGATGTCACATTTTAGTATCAACTCAGCTCACTCTGAATCTTGCCAGAGCAAAAAGAACATCAGGTACCAGGTACCACTGATGAAAGGAATTAATACATTTGCGTTGAGTCGAGTAGTGCTAGAACTGTGTAATGGAAAAGAGCCATAATACTAACATTATCTGAGTCACCACCAAAATCTTAACATTTGTACAAGGTGCCATAACCCACATCCCCAGAAAATGTCATTCAGATCCGTCCTTTACTTCATGAGTTCTGCTGCTCACAGGCAAATGGAAACACAAAAACATAACCTCTGCATAACATCTGATGTAGTCCCCAAACCTCTGAGCAGGGACATCTGGGCCTCAATGTTCCTTTCACACTTGGCGTGAGCACCAATCAAAAGATAGATCTGCTCTTCTCGTGTGATCACGTCATCGGCGTCTATCTGTAAAAGGCAGAATAGTCAGTGGGTCAAATATTCAAGGAAAGAGAATATGTGCCAGTTCAAGTGATACTCAACACAATCCCGTCACAGACGTCTAATTGGAAAACTGGTCATCCAGACCAAGTACTGAAGGAAAGTTAAGATGACACTGAATTTTAGAATTCTGTGTAAGAAACTTCTAGTACCTGACTTCTAGTACTGACACCACCTGTACGATATGGGGTCTGGAGACTGAACAGGTGCTGGGAAGGATAACTTTAGTGTCTGGTCTCATGACAGAGCTAAATGTGAAGACCTTCCGGGATTATATATTGTAGACAGCAACACATCCGCCTTCCACAGTGGAATGTTGCATTCCATTTACATCAGAACTTGGAAGAACTAGGAGTGACACCAACCCCGAGTTCATCACGTTGTCATGATTCCCCCTCACAGTTTTTCTCCCTCCTTCTCATCACCAACCAGCTACTCCCTCCTCATCAGCTCAACTCCACTCACCTGTTCAAAAATAAAAGTCATTACTGACTGTCTGCCTACGTGTGCTGCATTTGCTGCTGGCACGCCTGGGTCTCCAACGCCATGAGGCATTCTTAGCCTCCACCGCAGCTGAGGTTCGACAAGCAGCGGCGAACTAAGAGCAAGGCTTCGCCATGCTAGCCGCCCAGATCCAGCAGCTCACCAACACCCTAGCTCAGACCATCCCCCACGGGCTCCAACTCAGCATGGTCCTATCTCTGAGCCCCGGGTCGGGGTCCCTGAGTGCTACATCGGCAATATGGAGGGCTGTAATCCGTTGCAGCCCTGGTCGCGCTCGGCTGTGGGGGACGGCCTCTCACGACCTGCCCTACTCACTGGATGGCATCATCGAGCTGGTTTCCCGCATCGACAGGTGCATCCTGGCCAGACGACAGGAGAGGCACTCGGATCGACGTCCTACCAACCATCCTTCAGCTCTTCCCAGCCATCATCTCCTCCTGCCAGTCAACCCACAAGGGAATTCGAGCCCATGCAGGTCGGCCGGGCCAGCCTCACCCCAGAAGAGAGAGAGAGACGTTGTGTGGGGAACCTCTGTCTCTACTGTGGTTAACTGGGACACTTCAAGTGTCCAGCAAAAGCCCATGTTCGCTAGTGAGCAAGGGGGTCCTGGCGAGCCATACATCCAAACCCTCCTCCAATCTACGTCTCCTGTGCTAAGCTCGACTACTGTTGCCTCAGGGCCCTCAGACTCTCGCCACACTTATTGACTCTGGTTCAGATGTGAACATTATCGACAATGTCTTAGCTCAACAGCTGGGGGTCAATTCAATTCTCCTGCCCTGTCCAGTTACTGTCAAGGCCTTGGACAGCTGCCTTCCACCAGTTCCAGTTCCGCACCTGATGTGTTGGGGGTCCCCGCTGAATACCTGGACTTCAGGGAGGTGTTCAGCAAGACCAAGGCTACCTCTCTTCTACCACATAGACCTTATGACTGTGGCATCAACCTCCAACCCAGCTTTGTTCTGTCTAGGGGCAGCCTGTATTCCCTATCCGCCCCTGAGAGAGAGGTGATGGACAAATATATTAATGATTCTCTGCCAGAGGGCACCATCCACCCCTCCTCGTCCCTGGCAGGAGCGGGCTTTTTCTTTGTTGAAAAGAAAGATAAGACACTTATGCACGATGTGCTCCTGGTGTAGCGGGTGGACAGAGATGGAGTGGGGGGAGGAGGAAGGGGCACAACAGGAGGAGGCAGCGGCACAACCGGAGCAAGTAGTGCATTTAGAGGCCCACGCTCCATGGCTGCAGCAATCCTCTCCAAACTTGAGGAGATGCGCCTGAGAGGCCACAGCAACATCGCCACCCGGTCAAGACGGGCATTAACACCTTGCCGCATCCCGGACAGCTCCCGCTCCAGCATGTCAAACCCAGTTTGCTGGAGCTGCAGGAACGGATGGTCCTCCGGTCTGACGATGCTGCCACGTCTAGTGGGTCTGGATCCTCTCCTCTGTGTTTGCGCTGCTCCCTCCTCAGTTGGCCCGTGCGCATTGCTCGCCCGTGTGCACTGCTCCCGAGGCCAGGGTCTTCTTCCTGCGAAGCTGCGTTACATTGTTTTGATTTACTGTATGGCTGTGTTACATTTACTTCATGTGGGTGGAGTGGCTCAGTGGTTAAGACCGGTACCCTGTGTGCGAAAGACATCATGGTCGCAATGGTCACAAGTTTGACTCCACTCCTGGATGATTGTACTCAATTCCATTGTAAGTCGCTTTGGATAAAAGCGTCTGCTAAATGACATGAAATGTAATGAAAGAAATATGTGGATAATGATAAAAAAAAAATGTCATGAGAAATCTAAACTTGATTTGTAAGTGTACCCGGAGGTAGGACAGCTAGTGTATTGGGTTGCATGCCGATTTCTAAGCCCCCAAATATGCAGCGATGTACTCTGCTGGTGTCAGGTCCTGAGTAGAGGCAGCTCCACCTCCAGTTACACTGTGTGTCCGATTGTTGCCAGCAAGCTTGGACTTCCCCCGTCTTCTGACATTGTTGTAGCGCTTTAACTAAAACTAGCTTGGGTGCGTTTCTCCCATCCTACAAAGTCACTTCTCTGTCTTTTACGGCCCTGACAAGAATGTCAGTCTCCTCGGCTGAGAATCACTCCTGGTGTGCGCCAGGTAAATCCACCATTATAATAGCAATCCGCCAAGGAACAAGCGCCCCTGCATTTAAAGGGAATGTGAGATGACGCTTTCATTGGTTTATTGCACGTTACGCCCAAACCACACCTATGACTAATGTAGCTACTTCAGACCAACCCATTTTAGATTTGCGCCGGGCGCAAGAGTCATTTATCCCGCCAGCATAATAGCAACAGCACCCGAGATCCGCCCACAAAGCTACTTGCGTTTTGCGTTTGATACTTGTGTTTCAGATCGGCAAGATAGGGCCATCTAAGTGTATGACTGATTCACTGTGAAACAAAGGCGACAGAAGTGATATTCACAGTAGAAGTATCAGTGTTTGCATGGTAGAGGCCATCCTGGAATCCTGAACTCGGGATATGTGAGGTTACGAGTATCAAAGTAAAATATCCAAGGTCTTTTCCGTGATCTCCAAAATTCCGAGTTCCAACTACAAATGGATTGCAGCATAACACCATATCTGAACGATGCCTTGATGTCGAAAAGCCGACATACACCTCCCATGTATTTATCTTTGAGGGTATCTATAGATAAATAGATAAATATAACATCTTATTAAATTTGCATTTCAACCAGGGCCATCTATCCACCACAAACTGATGTGCTGCCTCCAGGTGTCGTTAAATAGTTGTGTGAGGGTGTGGTATGTGATGATCCCTCGCCAAACCCTTTTTCAGTCCACATGGCAACCATGCTGCCACGCTAGCGAGAGGAAGCTTGCACAAGAGACCTTGTGTTCACAGTTACATTTCACAACAGAGCAGCTAAAATAGCAGTGGGTCGACCTGTGAACTCTCGAGTAATGAGAGCGCTTTTGGGGAAGAGTGAGAGACTGATGAATAAAAGGAAAACAGATATGGTCCTGCTGCCACTTTGCCCTTTCAGCAGAGTTTAAAGAACATTTTGAGAAACAATGTTAAACTTCTACTATAACTACTA
This sequence comes from Solea senegalensis, assembly GCF_019176455.1. Classification (NCBI taxonomy): domain Eukaryota; kingdom Metazoa; phylum Chordata; class Actinopteri; order Pleuronectiformes; family Soleidae; genus Solea; species Solea senegalensis. The sequence continues at coordinate 19,631,654 of NC_058041.1, read as the reverse complement.
TTTTTTTTCTACCCATTTAATCCTTTTGCAAGTCCTCAAATGAAGGTTATATATATAAAATCTGTACAGCAGTGACCTTTAGTATTTAAAATGGTTCCTGCTATCACAAGTCAAAACAGTACATGAGATTTTCTGAATTATAACATGCTTATAGTTGTGTTACCCTGTGTTCACGCACACGTGGGAGGCTGCGGTCCATCAGGACCAGAACCTCACGCCACAAGAACAGTTTTTTCCCATCTGCTACTAGCCTTATCAACAAGGCCCGGAGACCCCCCCTGACACTCTGACTCCTCACACTCCTCCTCTGCCTCTACATGTCACATTATCATTACATCCTTTTATGCGTTATATTAACGTCATTACTATTACTTATTACACTTTGCACTGTTACTCACTTCTGCCCAGTCGTACTGCTCTTTACTGCTCTTTCTGTAGTGCTCTTTTTCATCTTTAAAAACATTTATATACTGTGTATATATACGTTTACTGTTCACTTTTAAAAATTTTGTATGCTTGTTATGCGCCAATGACACCAGAACAAATTCCTTGTATGTGCAAATCGTACTTGGCAATAAAGCTCTTCTGATTCTGATTCTGATTCTGACGTACATCACTGTCCCACTGTCTTTGTGCACAAAGTGAATTTTCTTTTAAAAACTAACCTTGCTTTAACTGCTCTGCAGCAGCTGGTTCATCTGTGCTGCTCGCTTTCTTGCCTTGCTTTAATTCTTTGATTCTTAATTTCTGTGTCTTTGTACACAGTCCTGTTAGCTGCTCTACTGCAGCAAGTGTTGACCAATTATATTATAATTACAGTTATATAAGTTACTGGCTTCTAAATATACAGTCAATCACCCTCAGCACTGACTTTTCTTCAAAAATGGGCTACTGTGCTCACAGTCACTTGCTGGTAATAATAATCATTTTGTAATAGGTAGATAATGTTATGATAATAACAACACAAGCGTGTAGTAATAAGGATATAACACGTCACTGATACCATGCAATAGTCAGGTTATGGTTTGTAAGAATGACTATAGGCTACCATCACTGTGATACCTTTACATGAACATTTTTATTAATAAAAGTTACATTATTACATTTTCCACATGTGGGGATTACTATAGAAATAGCTTGATATTTCCACAATATTATAACCTTACTACATAATCATTACCATTACCATGATGTTATTGTGCTTTAATGTAAAGTGTTCCATTTATTTCTGCATTTTCTAATTTAGTGTTTGTTGCGTTTGGGGGGGAAAAAACACTTGAGCTGAGTGAGCACTGACACCTCCGTGCTGCTGCTCTCTGGGTCACATTTTTGGGAAAATGACATGTTATCGTGACTCTCTTTGAGCATTTGAATTTTGGACACAGATTTATTTCCTGCTAACGGAAACACTCCAGCTATTCAACAGTAAGACTGATGATATACTGATAAATGGACTGGATATTGAACTTATCAAACATAAAAACAACAAGTAAAAAAGACAACACATTTAATCTATTGTTACTCCCTAATTATATTATATATAATAAATATTGAAATCAATCTTTGGATCACAACATGTTGTCCTCTGTGTTAATCCTGTACCATGTAGTGAGTATGCCAACACTACATGGTACAGCAGTGCACCAAAGTGTATTAAAACTAAATTAAAATGAACTTGTTAGAGTGGAACTAAACCATAGTCCTGGACCCATGTTGGCCCATCACAACCCATGGAGATGAAATGACATTAAGTCAGTGGGTGAAACACACGGTTATTCAACCAGAGCCAATGCTACAGACATCGTGCCATGTAGATTACAGCCCTGTTCCATATGAGATCAAATCTGTTCAGTCTTACTCAGGAGTCACTCAATAATGATTTGGTTTTCTTGTGCAGTATTTCAGGTATTATTTATTATATTTGTTTATTGACATTATTATTACATTATTATCATTATTAACATTTTGAATATTTGATGATGTATGTTGTGCTCGTTTAAGATTTCTTCTAAACAATTTAGTTAGACGTGAGCGTCTTGTCTTACTGGAAATAAGTTATTTTATAACTTTTGTGTGTTTATCCTCGACATCTTAAATAATTGTGTATAGCAGTCAAATAAATCAAAATGGCATCATCAATAACTCAATCACCGACATATAGTAAGTAGAATATACACTTACCAGTGCAGTCACTGTTGTTACGCAGTGGAAAAAAGCCAAGAAAACTATTTGTCGTGAACACAACATCATGTCTTTTCTATAAGTGACTTAAACTGAAGTGAATGCCACTGTCCACACACACTCTCACATCTCTTTCTCCTCCTTGCGTTGCATTGAAAGAACTTGGATCCCAAAGTTTAAAACGCTCCCTCTTCTTTGTTGCCCCATCGCTGCTCCACTGTGCTTTTTAAATTTAAATTTTATAATTACCCTGTTTTTTAGGGTCCTTCTAAACTTTGGTGTTTGATGTTTTAAAGACGTCCTCTCCCTGAAGCTTGGTGGACATCAGTGCAGGTGTGAGGATCCATGTTGTGTGTGCTCTGAGGGGGTTTCTGTGGGGAGGAGAGAGAGGAGCGCTGCTTCTTTTTGCATTTCATTGGACTGTTGAATGTTGGAGATGGGTCGGTGGTGGTTTCCATCTCATTTAACTCTTTGTGCTCCTCTGGGATGGTCCTCTGTCTACGTCTCGTTTCCTTTTACACACACATTATAATGACTTAGAGTGTGTGTGACAAGAGTTTACTATCATTTGTTGAATGATCATGGCTGAACTGAAGAGCGGGTCCTTGTGTAACGCGTTGTGTAACACAAGTCATTATAAATAGATGTGGTATGATTTATTAAACTTTTTCTTCCCAGGGGAGAACAACATTTCTTCACCAGTTCCCACGGTGGGACATTTCAGACTCACAATCTATCTATCAATCGATCTAAAATAAATGTACGAGTAATGGGGAAGATAAATAGAGAGGAATTTGATTACGTAGACAGGTTTTGAGTCTGCTTTATCACTCTGACGTGATCTGAGACTCTTTACAGTCTCACAACTTAATCAGAAGATGACCAATCACAGGACAGCTCATGCCCCTTTGGCATATTATAACTGTGAGCAGGGCCAGCCCAAGCCTTTATGGGGCCCTAAGCAAAATTTGATTTATAGCTATAGCCCCTTTTCCAATAGGGTGGGGGGCCGAGGCGAGGCGTTTCCATTAGCAATAGTACTTGGTACTTTTTTTAGTCAGTGAGCTGAGCTGATACCAATGCGTGATGTTGTCAGACTGTCGGCCACCGACTGGCCAGAGTGCCGTCACAGGAAGAGACGTCCCACACAACATTACAGTGCATTTCAATGTTTAAGTCATAAGTGTCGATGGGGAGCTCGTTCCACCATTTGGGAGCGAGGACAGCGAACAGTCTTGAATTCTGTGATCCTGAGGTGGCAGCAAGCTGGTTTGCCCATGCAGAGTGGAGTGGGCGGGCTGGGGTGTAGGTTTTGATCATGTCCTGGATGTAGGCTGGACCGGATCCATTTGTAGCATGGAACGCAAGCACTAGAGTCTTGAAGCGGATGCGAGCAGCTACAGGAAGCCAGTGAAGGGAGCGGAGGAGCGGTGTAGTGTGGGAGAATTTTGGTAAGCTGAAGACCAGTCGAGCTGCTGCATTCTGGATGAGTTGCAGAGGTCGTATGGCACATGCAGGAAGACCAGCCAGGAGGGAGGTGCAGTCGTCCAAGTGTGAGATGACAAGAGCCTGGACAAGAGCCTGGACCAGAACCTGTGCCGCCTTCTGGGTTAGAAGAGGCCGTATCCTTCTGATGTTGTGCAACATGTATCTGCAAGATCTAGCTGTTGCAGCAATGTTGGCAGTGAGGGAGAGATGGTCGTCAAGTGTCACACCCAGGTTCCTGCAGCTCACACGAACAGGAAGGAGAGAGACGAGAGCGAGAGGAGCGCAAGAGGATTTGACCATTTTACCGAAGATGAGTGACAGCAGGAAAGCGTCTTTCACATGTGATGGCACGTAGACTGTGCATAGCAACATCTGTCCCCTCAGAAAGAATCTTCTCCAAAACAGGGCAGATTATAACAGAAAGGAGAAACAGGATCAGCCCCTCAAAGCTGAGGCCATTGGTTTTTTGAATGCCAATCTTCGCTAAAACCTCACCTGGATGCTGCTTTTTCTTTTTGTTTTACACACAGTTGTATTTTGTGAGTGATGTTTAGTTGATTTTGTGTTTTTTCACAAATTAAAATGGGTCTTTTTTATTTAAAATATATATGTATATGTTAAGCTATGTTAAGTTTATTAATAAAGCCATATAAATACTATACATATATTTCTGTTATCTGTTATATTTTATGTTTTTTTACATTAGTTATTCATTTTCACATAATTTGGTAATAAATTAATTTAAGTAACAACAAATCTGAGCCGAAAGATATGTATACGTATACATATATACAGGTTATATATGTATGTATGTATATAAATATATGTTCTGTATACTGTGCTTATTAAACCAGCTGTCAAGCGTGATCTTTATTTTGAAAGTACTAGTTTCTGACGTCACCTCCACTCGGAAGTGCCGGGTCGCTACAACAGGGTAGCAGCGGCGTGTAGTGTGTAATGTCCTCTAAAGACCCGGAGGTGTCAGACAGACAGTAATGCTGGGGCCAGCGGTGCTCAGGACTCTCCGAGCCCCGTTCCCCCGCACACTGACCGCGGCCTCGGAGTCCGTCCTCCATCCGTCAGTCCCGTGGAGGAGGACGTCCTGTGTCAGGACGCTGCTGCTGTGCTCCGCCTTATGCGCTGGACACAACAAGTGGTCTAAGGTGAAACACATTAAAGGACCCAAAGATGAGGCGAGAGCGAGGATGTTCATGAAGCTCGGCTTGATGATAAGAATAGCTGTGAAAGGTGAGGCTTCATTGTCCTGTCACCGTCTTCATGAGACTGCAAACACACAATAGTTTGATGTGGCTGTTTTTATACCTGCTTTCATCTGCAGAGGGAGGAGCCAACCCAGAGCTGAATATCAACCTCGCTCACATCGTGGAGCAGTGCCGCAACAAAAACATGCCCAAGGCTAGCATAGAAACTGCTATCAAGAGTGCAGTAAGTTCTCCACCACGCTCACTGTTAAACTTCGTGAATTTTCCATGAGAATTTAATGGAATAAACTGGAACATTTCAAAACTGAAGGTTGAGAACTTAAATATAGTTATATTAAATATATTTGATCATAATCTTGGCTAAAACAGTCAGATTTGATGCAAATACAGTTGAATATCAATGCTATTCCTCAATCATAGGTACACAGCACACTACTCACTTCAGGTCTGTGTTGCTTAAACACACATAATTGAATTAAAGAGGTGTTCAGTGACTGTAGCGCGCTCCAGTCCAGTCATAAGCGTGAGGCTCTTGGTTATGAGACAGCGTTTACAGCTACAGTGACATTTCCATGTATTTTTTGTACATATCTATATATATATCTATGTATATACACATATATAATGTATATTTCAGTAATATATCTTACTCTATATGTCTTATCTCATGTCACAATATAATATCCATGTATTATCCAGCCCTCCACGACATGCTCTCGTCTCAACATCTTCTCTTGTGGTTCTACAGGAAAAAGCCAAACTGGCGTCTCAGCACACATTTGAAGCTCGTGGACCTGGTGGATGTTTGCTGCTCATCGAGGTCCTCACTGATAACAACGCTCGCAGCCACCAGGAAATTAAACGTCTGCTCGGCAAGAATGGGTGAGGATTCTTAGTGTTGCACAGAAACACCTCTGTGCTCCTGCCATGTGTTGATAAACCAAGATAGAAAGAGGATCAATAGAGGTACAGGTGTTGTTCATGTATTTTTACACAACACCTTTGTTCTTTTAAAGTAGGTTCTAAAAAAAATGTTTTTGCTTTGTCTTTACACTCAAGAAACCAGGGTTTGTGTGATAGTCAAAAAGTAAAAAAAACTCTCTAGTCTCAAACCACCTGGACTGTCCCACCTTCCATCTCCCCTGTGAACCCCTCATTACCTCCATCCTACACACACTGAACCCACATGAAGCCTCTGGAGCCTCAGGCTCAGAGGAAGGGTGCTCAAGGTCCCGACTATGTGGAGTCTTCACCAGACTTTTCCAACACCTTTTGGACTCTGGGTGTGCTGCTAATCCCCCAAAAGCCCCACTCTAAGGACCTTAAAGGGGACATATTATGCAAAATCAACTTTTTAATAATTTCAGTACTTATATTTGGGACTCTGGAGGCCCTACCAGTCGCCAAAGTGTAGAAAAAGAATACTCAGTCATGTTTTCGTGGTCCCCCTTAGTGTAAGTATAGGTGATAAAACACTCCATGTTGAATTCCCTGCGCTTATGACGGCAGCATGCACATTTCAGCGCAAATGTTACCGCCCACCAGTAAGTTTACTTGGAGAGCTCCACCTTAGCTCCACCTTAGCTCCACCTTGTCCCTATAAAATGTGTGAGTGCAGGCGAGGGAGGAAGAGCGGTATTATGTGTGTTTGCCTGTGTCTCATTTGCATATAAAGGGACCATGCACAAAACCGAGCGTTCTGAAAGGGGCGGGTTTAGCAGGGTTATTGAACTGCTATGGTGCTTCATCCTTATGGTCTTTTGACCAAAGCATGTCACTGACATGTTCATTAGGACACCAGGGAACTATTTAACTCGGAGAAATAGGGTTATAATATGTCTCCTTTAAGGACTACAGAGCAGTAGTAAGAGGGTGTAGACGATGTTTGTCACTGTCACCAAACCACTGGACTCTTCACACACACACTCGTCTGCTTTTACTACTGTACACAGACACAGACCTTCAGGTTCTGTATATGAGAGGGCACAACAAGTGTTTTTAAACAGTTTCACGTCCAGCAAACTCATTTTAAACCCAGGTCTCAGACTTTTAATCAAAACTCACGAGAATGAAATACCACAAAGACCAAGGAGCCGTTCTGTGGGAGCAGAGAGTAACTCTGAACCCCTCTTTAAACACCTCAGTATCCAGGGTCAACACATTGAGCAGCTCGAGTTTTTAAACACATGCGTATAGAGATTGACTCCACCCTATCTTTTACACAACAACGCCTCCCCCTGCTGAGGAAACTTTAACATCACATCCTGGTTCAGCTCCCTCTCCACCAAAAACCAAACTCAACTCTCCCGCATCGTTAATCAAGCCAGTAAAATCACAGGTTCACCACAAACGAGGGATGCACCCAAATGACGAGGATCGAGTTCAGTCGCGACTGCAGCCAAGTTTAGCTTTTGCACAGAGAGACTTTCCAGCATTTAATAGGTGCTGCTCCAATGTGTGCTCGCATCTTGTTGGAAGCAGTCGTTTTGTTTTGGTGAGAAAAGTCTTTTTTCAGGTGATTCTCTGCTTGTCCACAGTGGGGCGCTGTCAAATGGCATCCACCACAGCTTCAGCAGGAAGGGAGTTGTCACATCAGTCGGCAAGAGCATCTCCATGGAGCAAGCTCTGGAGCTGGCCATCGAGGCCGGAGCTGAAGACGTCCATGAGAGTGAGGATGAGGACGAGCAGCGTCTCCTGAAGGTCAGAGCAGAGGTCACATACACACACGCACACACACACACACGCACACGCACACATACACACACACGCAGCAGCAGTGATGAGTTCAAATAATTGCAATTCCAGATATTTCTGCAAAGACTGAAGAACTGACTTAAACTTCATAATCAAAGCTCATAATAAGTCATGAAGATGCAGCTCAACACTGAAAGAATAAATCACAAGGACTGTATGTTAGAGAGTGAGGGAGGAGATTTTATCATTGAGATTAATGTATTTACATATGAAAACTCTTAGTTTACCCCAGTTTACCACAGAGGTTGAAATGGTAACAACAAAACAAATAAAAAAAGCATTACATTTAAAAATAGCAACATGTTTGGAGGGAAAGAAATGCTGGTTTATTAAAAAGATAATTGGAACAATCTGCCTGTTCCAGTCAAATGAGCTTTATATTTAAAGTCACATCTGCCAATTTCTTCATTCCTTTTTTGGAATGAAAATTGTTTGTAAAGTACATGAGGAAGGAAGAGGGATATGGATATATATAATATTATACAATCTTGTTTTAAATAAGGATACATACAATGGATATGTAATGCCTTCTTCTTCAAAATGATAGTTTTGGTTCAGAGAACATAATATATCCAATGAAGACAAAATAATCAGACAGTATATCAAAGAAAAACAGAAAAATAATAATAAAAGGAGATAGTCCTTTGTTTGTCCTACAGTGGGGAAATGTACATTGTTACAGCAGCAAAGACAGTAAAGATACAAATAATAAATAATAAATAATAATCATGCATTTACAAGAAAGTACACTGTAGAAAGATATTAACACTAAGACTAGAACAATTACAATAGAAAGTGCTGTACATTAGCCCCGCCCTCTGACTTTGATGAGCGAGTTTGACAGATAAAATAAATTAATGATCCACTGCAACATGGACCATGAAATAATTAAATGTGTCATGAAATAATAAAACGTGCCATTAATTAATGAATTAAATACATGTAATTATTTAATTACACACACCTCTTGATGACAACAGCGGGGGCTAACGCCAGACACATTGCTGGGCCTGGGGCCTTCTGTCACTGGCTGACGACACGTCAGTCCAAGTTATAAACAAATAGGAAATGGCAGCTTCAACGAAAGGCTAGCAATACTACTAGAGCAGGTCCACAGAGCTATGATGCGTTTAATGACATATGGAAAATCCAGCTCAGCTTCACAAAAAATAACCATATTCTTTCTGGAAATATAATCATAACATACTGAAAAAGTAATTGAATTCAGACACGTTCAGACACACATTCATTTGATTATTAAAAAAAAATTTAAATAATAATAATAAAAAAAAATACTTTTTTTTACATGTCATTTAGCAGACGCTTTTATCCAAAGCGACAATAAGTGCATTTAAACATTTGGGTACAAATAAGAGCTAGAAGTAAGTAAGAGCTTCAAGTAAACCAAACTATGAAGTGCTAGTCATAAGTGCGATGTATATGTATTTTTTTGGTTTTTTTTTTGTCGTCTTGTCCCGGGGGAGATCGTTCCACCATTTGGGAGTGAGGACAGTGAACAGTCTCGAGTTCTGCGAATGCCTCTGCGATCCTCTCAGTGAGGGGGCAGCGAGCCGGTTTACTGATGCAGAGCGAAGTGGGCGGGCTGGGGTGTAGGTTTTGATCATGTCCTGGATGTAGGCTGGACCGGATCCGTTTGTAGCATGGAACGCAAGCACTAGAGTCTTGCGTTCCATCAACATCAGGGCCTTCTCTGCTGGCCCTGACAGCCCACCACTGCCTATGTGTATATATACTGTATATATACTGTATATGTATGTATATAAAGTGGAGCAAAAAACTATTGGGGACACCCACGATTGTGCAAGTTCTCCCACTCAAAAAGATGACAGAGGTCTGTAATTTTCATCATAGGTACACTTCAACTGTGAGAGACAGAATGTGGAAAAAATCCAGGAAATCACATTGGATGATTTTTAAACAATTTGTGTTTTCCTGCAAAAAATAAATATTTGGACACCTACAAACAAGCAGGAATTCTGGCTATCCCACACTTGTAAGTTCTTCTTTAAGAGGCTCTTCTATCCTCCACTCGTTGCCTGTAATAGTGGCACCTGTTTGAACTCATTATCTGTATAAAAGACAGACCTCCATGATGGCCAAGACCAAAGAGCTCTCTAGACACCAGACACAAAATTGTAGACCTGCACAAGGCTGGGATGATAGAACAATAGGCAAGCAGCTTGGTTAGAAAAAATCAACTGTTTTCACAATTATTAGGAAATGGAAGACATATAAGTTCACTCACAATCTTCCTCGGTCTGGGGCTCCATGCAAGGTCTCACCTCGTGGGGGACAAATGATCTTGAGAACGGTGAAGAATCAGCCCAGAACTCCACGGGGGGACCTGGTCAATGACATGAAGAGAGCTGGGACCACAGTCACAAAGGTTACCATCAGTAACACACTACGTCATCATGGATTGAAATCCTGCAGAGCCAGACAGGTTCCCCCGCTTAAACCAAAACATGTCCAGGCCCGTCTAAAGTATGCCAGAGGCCATCTGGATGATCCAGAGGAGGATTGGGAGAATGTCATGTGGTCCCATGAGACCAAAATTATATTAATATTAATAATAATTAACTATTTGGTAACATCTCCACTCACCGTGTTTGGAGGAAGAAGAATGCTGAGTTGCATCTCAAGAACACCATACCTACTGTGAGGCATGGGGGTGGAAACATCATGTTTTGGGGCTGCTTTTCAGCAAAGAGGACAAGACGACTGATCCGTATTGCAGAGAGGATGAATGGGGCGAAACACCAAACACACCGCCCGGGCAACAAAGGAGTGGCACCATAAGAAGCATTTCAAGGTCCTGGAGTGGCCAAGTCAGTCTCCAGACCTCAACCCAATAGAAAGTCTGTGGAGGGAGTTGAAAGTCTTTGTTGCCCAGCGACAAAGTACCACAGATCTGGAGATGATCTGCATGGAAGAATGAGACAACATTCCAGCTACAGTGTGCACAAACCTGGTCAAGAACTACAGGAAACATTTGACCAGTGTAAACAGAGGTTACATCACAAAGTATTGAGTTGATGTTTTGTTCATGTCCAGTTATTTATTTTCCTATGAAGTATACAAATAAATTGTTTAAAAATCATCGATTTCCTGGATTTTTTTCCACATTCTGTCTCTCACAGTTGAAGTGTACTTATGATGAAAATTACAGACCTCTGTCATCTTTTTGAGTGGCAGTACTTGAACAATCGTGGGTGTCCCAATACTTTTTTGCCCCACTGTATATACAGTATACTATATACTGTATATATACTGTATACGTAAGTATATATATATATATACATACAGTATATATTGTGTCAAAACAAACAAACCACAATGATTCCCCTTTAACGGTTTCTTTGTTATTTATGAAGTAAAAGTCAAATATTCACTTTTAAGAAGCTTAAAAAATGATAAATACTAAAATTATAAATGCCGTTCAGACCAGTGAATCCATGATAAAAAATTGTTGACGATGAATTTAGTTGCAGCCTTAATAACATCTATATTCTTATGTCATCACCTTATTGTTGATAAAGTTTCACTCCACAAATCAGACTGATCACACCTCTCTTTACAGTTTATCTGTGACGCCACGCAGCTCAATCATGTCCGTGCCTCGCTGGAGAGTGTGGGAGTCCAGATCTCGTCTTCTGGACTGGAGTGTCTTCCCAGCACCATGTCACCTCTGGACCAGGAGCAGCTGAGTGCTGCCTCCACACTCATAGAGGCTCTCAGTGACTGTCCAGACGTGGTCCAAGTGTGGGACAACATCCAGGCTGATGGTTGAGGACGGTGGACACATGGACATTGGACAACCTTGCACATCAGTCAGCATCAACACGACAACAGCTTGTCTTGGACATCAGCAGGATGAACGTCTCGGCCACTGTTCGATATTGTCTATATTGGATGATATGTGACGATTTACCTAAGATCATAAATAAAGTGAACTCTAAGAGACTTTGAATTCAACATTTACATGTTAATTATGATTATTTGTTTTATACAATATACATTTAAAAATATGGAATATGAAGAAATGTGTCTTTGGGATCAGCAAAGACCACAACCCCCAACCATCCAGTGGCACACTGGCAGTTTCATTGACATGAATACTTGCTTTTGAGGAATGGACTATCCATTTTGAGCAAGTGACATGCTTTTGCAGGTTATCCACTAGGTTTTGCAGTTTGCACTAATTGTTTTGAGAAATGCACTAACTGCTGTGCAAATGTTAATAGTGATGTGAGAAAAGCACCAAAGCCACTGAGAAAAACTGTAAAAAGTGTTTGTCCTACATTTAATCACAACATACATAATCTCATCTCTCTGTACAAACTAAAACTTTTTTGTAATAATAATAATTATATTATAGGAGAAGAGAAAAACCGAGACAACGAGCGAGTACTCGTTGTCTACTACTACTACTACTACTTTCAGATGGCGGTGCGTGGACATGCAGCTCCTCTCTTTCCCGTCAGATCTGTGTTTTTATGTTTTTTGTGTTGTGCACCTACGTGCATATGTTCGTCTCCGTTACGTCCCGTAAACCCAAGGTGCACATACTCCCGTGAGTTTTTGCTCGCCATCAGCAGAACTACATTCACAGACATAATCCCAGCAGACACGGAAGAGCTACTCGGCTGCGGTCTGCTGCAGAGGCCTGCTCAGCCACCGACCCCCACTACTGCAACCAGCCCACAGTGGAAGCGCCACAAGTGGTGTATGAGGAAGCAAAAGAGGGGAAAGCGCGGAGGTATCCAGGCTAGGCTAGCCCTCGTCGGCCAGCTATCCCTACCATCACACTGGCGAACGTACGCTCGCTGGAAAACAAACTGGACTACATCCGTCTACTACGCGCAACTTCAAAGACTGTGAGTGAGTGTTGTGTCTTTGTGTTTGTGTAAACATGGCTTAACGACAGCGTCCCGGACTGTGCCATTCAACTAGCCCGGCAGACATGCTATCGGGCAGACAGAGTGCTCGTTGGGGCTCACGGCGGGGGACTCTGTGTTTACATCAACGATGCATGGTGCCGCGATGCTGTTGTGGTCTGCAAACACTGCTAATCACTGGTGGAGTTTATGGTTATCAAATGCCGGCCATTCTACCTGCCAAGGGAATTTAATACCATTTTACTGGTGGCAATATACATCCCCCTGGCTCCAACAACAACAGGAGCGAGGCACTGCAAGAACTCCACCAGAACATCAGTGACCAGCAGACAGCCCACCGAGACGCTTCCTCATCCAGGCTGTGGATTTCAACCACGCCAACCATGTCGACAGACATATCAACTTTCCAACACGAGGAAACAATATCCTGGACAATGTCTACACCACCCACAAAGGTGCCTACAAAGCTCGCCCCCTCCCCCACCTTGGGGCCTAAGACAACACTACTATTATGCTAATGCCAGCATACAGGCCGCTGGTTAAAGTCAACAAACCAGCTACAAGACAGATTCGCATGTGGCCTGAGGGGTCTTCAGAGGCACTCCAGGACTGCTTCTCCACCACTGACTGGAGCATGTTCAGACAAGCAGCCACTTACAACAACACCACAGACCTCCAGGAGAACACGGAGACCATTACTTCCTACATGTGGAAGTGCATGGACGATGTCACGGTCACCAGAACCATCTCCATTCGGGCCAACCAGAAGTCATGGCTGACAGGTGAAGTCCACAAGCTCCTGAGAGCTCGGAACGCTGACTTCAAAGCTGGAGACGAGATGGGCCTGAGGACAGCCAAGGCCAACCTGTCACAAGGCATCAGGATGGCCAAGAGGGAGTACTCCAGGAGGATTGCTGACCGCTTCAATGACAGCAGAGACACCAGGAACCTGTGGCAAGGGATGCAGACCATCACGGACTATAAGCCCTCTCCGCAGACCTGCGACAGCTCCACCTCTCTGCTGAACCAGCTGAACGACTTCTTGGCTCGCTTTGAGGCAGATAACAGCACCCCGGCACAGGAGACCCCACCACCTCCCGACGACCAGGTGTTGCCGCTATCCGCAGATAGTGTGAGGTGATCCCTCAGAAGGACAAACCCATGGAAAGCCCAGGGTCCTGACAACATTCCAGGTCGTGTCCTGAGAGACTGTGCTGAGGAGCTCACAGATGTCTTCACCAACATCTTCAACTCCTCGCTGAGACAGGCTGTTGTCCCCACGTGCCTCAAAGCCACCACCATCATCCCGGTCTCAAAGAAGTCGTCTCCCTCCAGCTACAACGTCTACCGTCTGATCGCACTCACTCCCATCCTCATGAAGTGCCCTCCACTCTACCCTCACCCACCTGGAGACTAAAGACTCCTATGTTAGAATGCTGTTCATCGACTTCAGCTCAGCATTCAACACAATCATCCCCCAGCAGCTAATCCACAAACTGGACCAGCTGGGGCTCAACACCTCCCTGTGCAACTGGTTGTTGGACTTCCTGACGGGGAGACCACAGGCTGTGCGGGCAGGAGCCACCCAAGGATGTGTGCTGAGCCCGCTCCTCTTCACTCTGCTGACCCATGACTGCACTCCATCATTCAGCTCCAATCTCTTCATTAAGTGTGTGGACAACACAACTGTGGTGGGTCCCATCAACAACAGTGATGAGACAATCTACAGGAGTGAGGTGAACAGGCTGGCCACGTGGTGCAAAGACAACAATCTCCACCTGAATGTGGAGAAGACCAAGGAGATTATTGTGGACTTCAGGAGAGTGCACACCCAGCGTACTCCACCCACCATCGATGGTGCTGCAGTGGAGAGGGTGAGCAGCACCAAGTTCCTGGGTGTGCACATCTCTGAAGATCTGTCCTGGAGCCACAATACTGCATCACTGGCCACAGCAACCTGTACTTTGTCCGCAAACTGAGGAGAGCAGGAGCCCCACCCCCCATACTGCACACCTTCTACAGAGGCACCATCGAGAGCATCCTGACAAGCTGCATCACCGTGATTGCAGCTGAGAGGATCATTGTGTGTCCCCTCATGGACATTTACAACACCTGCATCACCTGCAAGGCATTTAGGATTGCAGGTGACCCCTCCCATCCATGTCACAGCCTCTCCAGCCAGCTTCCTCCACCAGGCTGTCAGGAGACTCAACTCCCTCCCTGCTCTACCATCAATCCCACCTCTTCTCATACTCCCCCCCTCTGCCCCCTGCCACAGACCAGGACTGGCCCGTGATTCACTCTCCACCGCTCACTCCAAAATGAAAACAAATTTTGCACGGATCTTCTCTCCCGGTGACCGCGTACTAGTTCTCCTACCGCTGGTTGGTTCTGGTCTGCAGGCAAAGTTTTCCGGTCCATATGTGATCGAATGTAAACTCATTACATTACATGTCATTTAGCAGACGCTTTTATCCAAAGCGACTTACAATGGAATCAAGTACAATTAGCCAGGGGTGGAATCGAACTTGCGACCATGATGTCTTTTGTACACAAGGTAGGGTCTTAACCACTCCACCCCTAATGAATGTAAACTCAGTGATACCAACTATGTAATCCACACCCCCGATCACAGGAAAAAAACTTGTGTATGTCACATCAACATGCTGAAGATGTATGTTGACAGTGATAAAAGTGTTTTGCCTCCCGTAGTTACACCTGTTGCCACAATGTCTGTTACACCATATGATCCCAGTGATGATGGGCTGAATGACAGGTGCAGCTATTTTTCATGTGCGCGCCTTCGAAATTCAGAAATCCTGTCAAATCTAGAGGCACATTTGGTGCACCTGTCTGACTCTACCAGGTCTGATATTAGTAGGCTCATACTAAATGATCCGATCCTCTTCGGCGACATTGGGGATGACCGGGTATTATTGTGCTTTTTGTAAAAACTTTTCAGACATAGTGGCTCCGTTGACGAACTTAGTAAGCCACAAAAGTCCTTTCCAGTGGTCAGAGAAGTGTCAGTTTGCTTTTGAAGCTGCCAAAGCTCTTCTCTGTAGTGCGCCTGTACTCGCTGCCCCGGATTTTGCACATACTTTTAAACTGGAGGTGGATGCCAGTGCGGTGGCACAGGTGCAGTGTTCCTACAGGAGGATGCGCGGGGCATCGACCATCCAGTCTGTTACTTTTCCAAAAAGCTCAAAAAGCACCAACTACATTACAGCACAATTGAAAAGGAGGCTTTGGCCTTACTATTGGCATTGCAACACTTTGAAGTGTATCTTGGGTCTAACCCTGAACCAACCGTCGTTTTTTCCGATCACGATCCGCTTGTGTTCTTAACTTGGATACAGAATAGCAACCAACGCCTCATGCGCTGGTCCTCATGCTGTTGTTCCTCCTTGCCTGAGGGTGGTGCTACTACCCTTGGTGTTTCTTTTCTTAGGTGCAGATACTGACTGCTGATTGGAGAAGGAAGATTGGGAGGAGTATAAAATGGCCGCCGCTTGAGCTATTTATATTTATTGTTGAAGCTTTTGGCTCCAGAAATCCAGGTAGCGGTAAGGGTGGGTCTTTTCTTTACAGCTTTTTTTGTTTATTTTATAGGGAGTCATGTCAGAAACCTGTATTTTGGTAGTGAAGTTAGGTTGGGATATAGATAGTTTTGTTTGTTGTTTTGAGCCATGCTCACCCTGACGATAATTGTTACCATTGTCTTCTTGGAGTATTATAATAAATGATTGTTTGAGCTCCAGCTTTGTGGCCTTGGTTGTCCTTGGGAATGGGTAAAAAAGGGGAGCAACTTTTCATGTTAGGCACGGTTTATGGGGTCACTGTTTTTTCAAGGGTTTATGGGGTCACAGCTGATCCTTTGAAACCTCTTGCCTCACCTCATCAAGCTTACACAATAAATGAAAAACACAATTGTATAGTTGTGCAGTGATGACTTTATCAACGTCTTTGTGAATAAAATAACATCAATTAGAGAAAAAATGGATCATTTCCTCCCTCATATTGGGACTGACTCATCTTCTAGCACAAGAGCTTTAGAAGCACCAGGTGCACAGTTAGACAGTTTCTCCCCTATAGATCTCCCTGAGTTAACATCATTAGTTTCATCATCTAAGCCATCAACCTGTCAGTTAGATCCTATCCCCACCAAACTGTTTAAAGATGTGTTTCCTTTAATTAACAACTCTATATTAACTCAAATTAATCTATCCTTATTAACTGGATATGTGCCCCAAACGTTTAAAGTAGCAGTTATTAAACCCCTTCTCAAAAAAGCGACCCTTGACCCAGATATTTTAGCTAATTACCGACCGATATCTAATCTTCCCTTTGTCTCTAAAATCTTAGAAAAGGCAGTTGCCAATCAATTATGTGAATATCTGCGCATTAATGGCCTGTTTGAAGATTTTCAGTCAGGTTTTAGATTAAACCATAGCACAGAAACAGCACTAGTTAAAGTTAGTAACTCAGATAATGGTCTAGTTTCTTTACTTGTCCTGTTAGATCTTAGTGCTGCATTTGACACCATTGATCATGATATTCTACTGCAGAGATTGGAGCAGACTCTTGGTATCACAGGTGCTGCCCTCTGCTGGTTTAAATCATACTTATCTCAGAGATTCCAGTTTGTTCATGTTAATGATAAAGCCTCACTACAAACAACAGTTAATTGTGGAGTTCCACAGGGCTCAGTGCTTGGGCCTATACTTTTTACCTTATATATGCTTCCTCTAGGGAACATTATTAGGAAACAAAACATACACTTTCATTGTTATACAGATGACACACAGCTATATTTATCAATGAGGCCGGATGAAATAAATCAGGTTGTTCAACTCCAGGAATGTCTCAGAGACATTAAGTCCTGGATGACCTGTAACTTTCTACTTTTAAACTTTTATACTCGGCCCTAAACACCTCAGAGAAAAACTTTCTGATCACATTGTCACTTTAGATGACATCACCCTGGCTTCCAGTTCCACTGTGAGGAACCTTGGAGTTACTTTTGACCAGGAAATGTCTTTTGATTCACACATAAAACTCATTTCCAGAACAGCCTTCTTCCACCTGCGGAACATTATGAAAATTAGACTGCTGGGGGATTTTCCTGTGGTGCACGCACATTCACTCTCTCACACTCAGGATATGATTATGACTTTTTATATGTCATTAACCTTGTCTCTTTCTCTCCCTAGTTTGTGTCTTTCCTTCCTTCCCTCTCTCTCTCTCTGTATCCTCATCTTGCAGGTTGCAGGATCCAGATCCAGTTTCCGAGGCTATCCATATCATACATATCATCACCATTATTATTGTGCTATAATTAAAAGTCGATATCATTGAATGTATAAACTTGTAACTTGATACAGTTGTTGTGTATCTGCTCCTGGTCTCTCTCTCTCTTCTGTCTCTACCTCATCTCCCTCTTGTCCTTTCTCTCCCTCCCAAAACACTGTGAACCAAATTGTTGCATTCTCGACAAGTTGGGCTGTCTCCCTGTCAATGCTTGGACTGGTGTCTGCCCTGTGTGTTTATTAAAGCATCGGTTCCTCACTATACTGGCAGTCTGGACTGCATAAGTCCACAACTGTTTTGGCAAACTACTTTCTATTAACATACATCTCGCCATGTCGACAAGTGTGCGCCAAATGCACTCAGCAGTTCCATTTTGGTGTAAATTCAGTACTGTTGTCAGATCTAAAGCATTTAACCTTGCCATATGGGGCAGTATCAGCAAGAAACTTTTCTGTTGCTAGTACTGTCTCACTTTTATTCTTCAAGAAATACACAAACACTGCACTGGAAAAATCATCAGTGAATGAAAG
Source organism: Solea senegalensis (assembly GCF_019176455.1). NCBI lineage: Eukaryota > Metazoa > Chordata > Actinopteri > Pleuronectiformes > Soleidae > Solea > Solea senegalensis. Next base: position 19,613,249 of record NC_058041.1, on the reverse strand, counting down.
TGCATATCTGTACCCATCTTTAGACTTAGGTTGGATTGGTCCAGCCAAATCTCTGTGAACTAGCTCTAGGGGGATTTTAGCACTCACATCCGGATCTTGGTTTCAGGTTTGAAAAAACTTCCCCTGAGTGCACACATCACAATGTGGAGATTTGTTTGTTGACCCCTTAATTTTCATATCATCAACGACATGTTGAAAACTCTGAATGTCATCATAATTACAGTGTCCGAGTACCTCATGCCATGTCTGCCATCATGACACCCCTTACATTGATCCTCACCATTATTGTCTGTTATCGTGTGCAAATAATACAGTCTGTCATGTAAGTGAATGTTAAATTTTGTACCGTCTCTGTGGATCAGAACGTTGTTCCTCTTCTTGAAGACCATGGTTGCACCATTGCTAGTAGCTGCCTTCACAGATAAAATGTCTTGAGGGTAGGACAGGATGGACAACGCCCGTCTCAGAATTGTCTTCAGGTTTTTTCCTCTGCTGTCAATCAGACGGACTTCTGCGTGGCCTCTGCGCTCTGCCACTCCCTTGAACTTTGTGCCATCAGCCAGCTCCACGGAGTGTGTCTGGAACTTTTCATCAAACTTCTTAAACTTTGTGAGATCTGTGATATGCGAGTTTCGTGCGTTGTCCTGGTTTCTGCGCTGTTTCCGCCTGTGCGTGGCGCTCTTGCAGTGACCACACCACAGTTTGCACTGGAAGGCTCTGTCCAAGTGTCCCTTCAGACCACACCTAAAGCACACCACATCTGCCACTGAATTCGTCTCAGCTCCCCGGTTGCATGTACTGGCCTCTCGCTCTTTTTGCTGCCGTGTGCGCAGCTGCATCACTCCGTGTCCTCGTAGCTCCGTAGCTTCGTTTTAAACTAAGCAAAAGTTATGGTCTCATCATGTTGTGTGACATGGATCACAAAGGGTTTGTAGCCTTCAGGCAGACCTTTCAGAAACATAGCAACTAATAGTCCTCCTAATAGTCCTCTGCACTCACAAAGCACTCCATAACCAGGTCCCTTCCTACCTCACTGTCCTGCTCTACCGCCACAACCCATCCCGCAGCCTCCGCTCATCCGATGCTAACCTCCTGACTCCATCTCCTAGGACCAAGCACCGAACCTGGGGCAACAGAGCCTTCTCCGTTGCTGCCCCTTCCCTCTGGAACTCACTCCCTAAACAGATCCGCGACTGCACCGACCTTCCAACGTTCAAGTCACTGACAAAAATTCACCTTTTTAAAATTGCTTTTAATGTTTAGCTCAGTACATTGTGTTTTTTTTCTTTTGCTTTTTACCATTTCATGTTGTTTTAGCTGCTTTTGTGTTCTGTAAGGTGTCTTTGAGTATTTAGTAAAGCGCTTGACATCGCCGGAACCCCTGAATGGCTGCCTAATGTAACAGCTCCCTCGCTTAAATAGTTATTTTGCCCCGTTCGGCCGTCAAATACCACATTTTCAGATAGTACTTGAATAAGAAAGAGGAGCAAGGATGGTGAAGAAGTGTACGAACAAAGAATGCACTGGTGCAGAGCCTGTGAATGAAGTAAATTCGGAGAACAGCTCCGCAGGTACAAGATGACGCAGCTAATGCTAACACATGCTCAGATGATGCCGCAAGTCTGGCTAAAGTTTTGGAGGAGATTCGGGACTTCCGAAAAGACACGAAAGAACAACTGAACGAGATTAAATCAGAGATCACTAACGTTAACCAAAAAATAGCGGAGGCAGAGGGGCAACTTGAGTCGAAATCGGAGAGTCGAAGGCCGTGTTCAAAACGTGGAGCAGGTGTTGAACAATATGATAAAGGTCATATATCTGCAAGAAAACAAGCTACTCGAACATGAAGGGATACCGACGGGAGAATTTAAGGATATACAATGTTCCCGAAGGAGCCGAGGGTTCATCTATGGTGGAGTTTGTGGAAAAACTGTTGCGGGACACTTTGGGGATCACCCGACTACGGAGCGCACATCGAGAGGGCGCACTGAGCGCTGGCACCAACACCCACCAGAGACGAGGAAGATAAGCTGCGGTCAATAATAGCCAATTTCCTCCGCTAAAGGGTCAAAGAAGAGATTCTGCGCAAGGCTTGGTTGAGCCTCCCATATATACTTTGACCAGTATTACCCCCCAGCAGTCCTGCAGCAGAGGATGGAATATGCTGAGACGAAACGAGTGTTAAAGCAGAGAATTATCCACTTCCAGACACCGTTCCCACCTAGACTGCGAGTGTTTTATGAAGATGGGACGCGGCTATATCATACAGTGGAGGAGGCGACCAAAGATATTTGTCTTATTTGAACTTCCTTCGCTGTAATAGATTTAGGGATGGGTTTATTGGTAAATCGGGCCTGTGAATTATGATAATTCCTGGATTAGTTGAGTTGTGATTGGACCCTTTCCTCACTGATTCCTTTGTATTTCTCTCTAAAGAGTATCATTAGTTTTCTTGCCCCTGGGGCTTTTGTTTTTGATATGCCATTCTCCACCAAGTTGGGAATTGAGCTTCTTTTTGCCACTACCTTTCCATCACATAGGACAGTGTTGCCATCATCGCCTAGAGAGAAGCGGTCTGTGGTTTTGTATGTTTCATCATCCGTTGGCTGGTGACCATAACCACAGCACATGGCTACAAGAGCCAGGAGCAATTTTCTACTACTGCACATTTCAATAAAGTGGTATGTTAACCCTTCATTTCTAATATTGCCTTGTTGAGACTTTTGTTCTAAATAGTTAAGAATCCGTTCACTCTGGTCACTGAGTGGTTTTTAGAATATAAACCATCCCTGAACTAGACCAGTGTCAGATTTCTTGACAATAGGATTGAATTCTTAAAGGCTTTACATTTTAAATGATTGGTTAACTTTAATTCCCAACGATATTTAAAAGTAAAGTTAATTGTTGTTTAAATGGAGTCAGATTAAATAAATGTTTACTATACTTTACTTTGAAAAACCTCTTGCTAACGCCGGAAAGACTGTTGAGATTGAGAGATTGTTACTTGGTGGTAGATATTTCCTCCCCTACACTGATGGCTACATGGCAGAGTGGTATAATGAATTTAAAAAAGAACTAATACCTGTTTTACTTCCCACTCTGAACTGGTCTTTAAAAAATGCACAAACGCCACCTCAAGGCAATAATTTCAGCCATACCTAAAGATGGCAAGGATAAAATGTGTGTGGCTCTTTTAGGCCTATCTCTGTTCTTAATGTGGACTATAAATGATTTACTTCTATTATGGCCAAACGGTTAGAAGAATTCCCACTGACACTGATACATGATGATCAAACAATGGATATTTATCTATTAGTTTTACACTAGAAAGGAGCACCAGACAGGGCTGTGCATGGTCACCACAACATTTTGCACTATATTTGGAACCACTAGCTCAGTACATCAGACAAAATGAAGATATCAAGGGAATCATTATAACAGGGACAGAATATAAATTGGCCTGTTATGCAGACGACATCTTGAACCAACACACTCTCTGCCTAAATTGATGTAATCATTTGAACAGTATGGCCAATTATCGGGGTACAAAATCAATATGAGTAAAACCCGGTTACTCTCATATAATTATTGCCCACCGAGAGAAATCTAAAGTAGTAAATGCATGTTTGATTATTTACAAAAGCCTATGATTCGGAAACGATTGATAAAACCGTTTCATGCTTGTATAAGGGTCTGTGGAATTTGAAAGCACATTCAAATTCATATATTAAAATAAAATGGGAAGAGGAAGGAGGGATAACTATATCTGAGGAAGAATGGACAGCAATTTGGAGGCATCAATGGAGACGTACCAGCTCAAAGCAGTGGAGGGAATTTGGATGGAAAAGCCTGATGAGGTCATTTATTACGCCTTCTCAGAAGTCTATGATGACTATGATGAGAATTCCCCTGTCTGCTGGAGGAACTGTGGAAATCAAAACGCAAACCACTACCATGTTTTCTGGGACTGTCCTGTCATTAAGGGCTATTGCAGAGAGACACATAATGCCCTGCAGGTTATCTTCAACTGCCAAATAACCCTCAAGAGTAAGGTTGTGTTTTTCGGACACATACCTGAGGAATGGTCGAAAGGGGATAAACATTTACCAAATATCTTGCTGGTGGCCTGTAAACAGAGTCTAACCAGGAAATGGTTATCACAAGAGAGCCCAACTTTAAATCTGTGGATGGACATTTATAAAATGGAGAGGATAACTGCATTTGTTATGTCATGAATTGGAGAAATTTGCTTCATACTGGGAGAACTGGGTCAAATATGTCACACCTCATAGGCCTGATTTTATTTTCACAAACCAATGACTGCTGTGCGACAAGGATCACTCCCTACCTGTACATAGTTGTATTGTTGTTGTTGTGTTTTTCTTTTCTGTATTTGGCTTAAGCAGATTAGAAGAGTAGAAGATGAACGAGTGATTGTTTGTTCAAATCCTCTTTAACGCGTGTTTCTCTCTGAGGTTCTTTGTAAAGACGAAGGCACATAGTTCTGGTATATTTAAAATCAATGTTCTCAAATCCACAATCCTGCTGTGAACATGTCTCATTACTATCTAATACATCTGAAATGTGATGTCCTCGTCCTCCTCCTCCTCCTCCTCTTCCTCCTGTGGATCACAGGTTGATATTTATACCATCAGTTGCAAACCAGAATAGAAACATTTAAAAACATATGCTTCAGTTTTCTCACCTCATTACAGTCAAAATCATCATCATCATCACTGCTGCTGCTCTCCTCAATGTCTTCATCTTCAGAATCCTGTGTGACATACGGTAAATATACACTTATGAGGCAATAATTAACATTTATGTCACAATCATCCACAACACATTGATTGCAGTTCATGATTTAGCTCCTAACTCCACTCACACTAAACGCAGAACTGCCTGCATGAACAGTTCCAGTCTGGTGACAGACTATGACACAATCTCTCACTCCATCCTTCTCAATAGATTATCTTCCATAGGCATCCCCCGTCACTACAGGTGTGCCCCAGGGTTCAGTCCTGGGGCACCTCCTCTTTAGCATCTACCTCCTTCCCTTTGGCAATATCTTCTGCAAATGTAAAATCCACTTCCACTGTTTGACGAATGCTCACCAAATCCCACACTCCCACCCCTGGTTAGGGTTCACCTCTGATCTCCTCAAAAAGAGAAATCCTCATTATCTACAGGTGACAGTTGTTCCCTCAGCAGTGACAGTGACTCCTCTGTTTCCCCCTCCCCTCAGGTTAAGTCTGTGTGTCACTATCATTACAATCCTACATCACTAACATAACCAGGTCTGCTTATTGTCATCTTCACAATATTAAGTATTTATGGTTATTATTATTGTTATTATTATCATCATTAATAATAATAATCGACTCCGCCCGACAGTAATCATTGTCCACAGCCTCGTCACCTCCTGCACTGACTACTGTTGTTAGAAATTCCCTTTGACAGTATGCAAACTGCATGGTAATATGTTAATTGTTAATTTATGTGTCAGACATGTGTCAGACTTCTGAATTTGACCACATTGCTGGCCAGAAGGCGTACAGTACAGAGGTCACAGGGGTCACCCTCTCACATTGTTCTAGAGACACTTCCCTGAGTGGTTATTATCAGAAAATATGGGGTCCATTTTTTCAATAGATGAGGCAGAAAAATACATTTGTATTTTATTATGGAACTTAATCAATAAAGTTTGAAAAAAAACATGTTGCACAATACAGCTTTAAACTCTTAAGATACTAAAACATTTTGTTTTTTTGCACCACAGAAAACTGTAGATCCTTATAAGTGAAAAACTAAACCAATATTATTATATGATTATTATTATAATAATAATAATCATGAGCTCCTGACAGAAGTTTGAAATAGAAATTCACCACAATCACGTTACTGTGAGTTATTTTCTTTCAATTCTATTAAATCATATTCAATAACTTGCAGACATAAGTTACATAATTACATTTGACAACATGCAACAAGAGCAACAATGAAATAAATCCTTAGTTGTGACAAAAGTAAACCTCATTTACTTTGCCCTTCAAAATAAAAGCCGTCACATCATAAGGCTTCATTTAAAGATGTTACCATGGATAATTTCACTTACTGATGGTCTGTTTGGGCTCAGTGCTTCTCTTCCTTCAGTGTTTGTGTCCCCAGATTTACGGAGTTGCTGTTTCTGCAAAGACAAGAAACGAGGGTTCATTTTTAAAATAAAGGGGTGATGTTTTGTGATGTCAATGTTGAATTTCCACAGTGGCACAAACTAAAGAAATGAAGGCAGCAGCTGCTAAAATCATCACTGAGTGCAGGAAAGTAAGAGGTCTCTTCATTCCTAAATAAACCTCAGTCCTCACATGGAGAACACAGTACAATTTAGAATGTATGTTTCGTGATGTTTTGTGCGAGTATACATCTGCAAGATTTATAAAGACAAGTTTTATGAGTATGTGTGAGAAAGTGTGGGAATCACAGAGTCCACAATACCAATAACATCACAATACAATCATTTTGTGATAATAAGACAATCATTTAGCAACATATGACGATATCTGTGTAACAAAGCGTCTGTGAAAAACAGAACAAAGTGCATGAAATCCATGTATTGAAGGTGGATGGAGCATCTTTTAACATTAACCTGCTGTAAAGTAGCGCCGTATGAGTGAAACTGGCAGGTCAGCAGTTCATTAAAATTTGCCCTGGTGTATCGGCTAACGCACGAGGAAGGACAACGATATATCACCACAATCGATATTTTGACCCAACCCGAGCAAGAAGATTCTGGAGGATGGATTCAACCCTGAGTTTTATAAAATAAGGCCACAGGTTGGTTTGCGGTCATTATCTACACCACAGTCTTGACCGTTCACCCACACTTTCATACAGCATAGCTACAGCTACATGTGCAGCTTCTTTCAAACCCATTCACACGCTGTTGGTGCAGCCGTCAGAAGCGACGTGGGGTCTAGTGTACGTACACATGTGGAGCCGGGACCACTGAGCTGCTGTCCTTTAAAAGAACTTTCAGCTCAATACTCCCTTCTGGAAAGGGTAACCAGAACAAGTACTGCGGGTACAACTCGACTGTCTTTCTGAAGGTTTATTCCACATACACAGTTAAACAGCAGTTAGACAGCAGTCACTGTTAGTTAGTTAGTTAGATAGACAGTTAGTAGTTAGTTAGACAGCAGTTTGTTAGGTTGTAAAACCGACAAGTCGTACAGGTTGTGATGATAGATAGATTTACAAAGGCACATACGAAGGTTAATATATAACAAAAAATGGCTTTGACAATGCACCTTAAAGGCACTTTAAAGGCAATGGTGCTTTGATACCAATTACAACAATGAACAGATAAATAGAATGAAAGATAAATAGCTTTGCCTGCTAGAAAGTTCTACAGAACTTCTCATCATGTCCCCAAGTGTTAGAGCTCAAAGCTTCGGCCGCAGACTTCAACATTACTCACCTTTAGGTATTGATCCAGTTTAATGTCATACGCTCTCTTCAGCTGGAAGAAATCACAGAAAGTAAAGCTTTACTTCTCCTGTCAAACACCATGATAATGTTGGCCTATAATAATAATAATATTATTATAATAACAATAATAATAATAACAACACTAATACTACTACTACTAATAATAGTAATAATAATAATAACAATACTACTACTACTAATAACAGTAATAATAATGATAATAATAAAACTATTATTATAATAATAATAATAATAATAATGATAATAATAATCCTATAATAATGATATTATTATTATTATTATTATAATAACAATAATAATAATAACAACACTAATACTACTACTACTAATAATAATAGTAATAATAATAATAATAACAATACTACTACTACTAATAACTGTAATAATAATGATAATAATAAAACTATTATAATAATAATAATAATGATAATAATAATCCTATAATAATAATAATAATAATAATAATAATAATGGTGATGTTTCTAAATCCGCTGTTGATGATCACAGGAAAATTAAATTTAATTTAGAAAGCTGGCCTCTCCAGTTGTCAGTCATACATGATTTCCTTCTGATAGTGGTATACAGCAAATGCAAAGTTCATGAGCAGAGCATCTCCCTTCTGGTCTACTGTAGTAGAGGGTTGACAAATCAGTACCTCACAGAACCACACTAGGTTCGAGGTTTATTTGTGTTTTCATACCTTTCGGCAGCGTCTTTGGTAGTTCTTCCTCTCTCCGTCAGTTAAATCTTTCCAGCGTTGACCACAAACCTTTGCATAGTTATGTTTTCCGACACCATCCATAGATGACATTTGCTCTTTGCAGAATAGAATATAGGCATTGCTGCAGAAACACAAACAAATATAAGTAACTAAATATGACAAAGCCAAGTCAGAGGCAGAGCATCATCTCTCCTGTGTGCCGGGATTAGGTCAGCATTTACTCACTAAATGCTGACCTCTGACCTCTGGCAGCCATGTTTTCAGTAACCATGAGACTCCACACTCACAGTTCCGGGTGTAATGATACGCTAAAGTCACAGTTCGGTCAATTTACAGTTCAGAAAGAAATGCGAACAAACAATAAATTGTTTTTAATTAATCAAAAGTGTAAATGATTAAACAGACACAACTGTAAACATAACGGTGGCTAATTGCTACGAAGCATACATGGAAGGAAACGCCTTTGTAGTGAGATGTGACCTGCTTGGCTTTTCGTCGCCACATTTAAGTAGTGTAGATTGGCGAGGCCCCGTGGAGGAACTATTTAAATTCATCGCCAAAATGAATGTGTTAATGTTGACAGCAATAATGCATATTGATTCAAATACACTGACTTGCATCTTAGTCCAATAAGGTGTGAGTAAATGTGTGTGTGTCTTACAAATGAGGCCTGGGAGGCAGACCATCTCCACCTTCAGTTCCAGTCTGCACAGGCTCAGACTCCTTCCTCCTCCTGCACGTATTATATGGAGGCTCCACCCCTTTTTCACTGAAAGACAAAATTAGCTTGATGCTGATTTTACATGTACATACAACAAATGTTTTCAGTGACAGTGAGACGCTGTCTCTCAACACTGATCTCATACAATCCAACCTGAACTTCACTGAAGTTTCAGCCTGGTACCTTCTAAACCAGTGCCTCAATCACAACAATCAGCCATGATGTTAAAGAGGAACTGCGTGATTTTTCGTCTTCGTCAGTAATGATGTGTGTGTCTTCCAGACATGGTTCAGGGGGCAGACCATCTACAGGTTCAGTATGCACACACTTGGATGTCGCCTTCCTCCTCCTGCACATATATATGCATTTCCCACGCTTTGTTCTCTGAAAGACGGACTTTGCTTGACAAATTTACACACACAACACACACATGATGTGCGTGTGTATGGTATGGTACCTGAGTTCACGTTTCCTCGCCAAGTATTCTCGATATGCACACTTGTATTTCTTCCCATATGGAGCCTGTGATACAAAGAGAGGAGTCAGTTATTAATCATGGAACACTGAGGCCTGAATGAACAAAACAAACAGGCCAGACTAAAATACCAATGTAGTCTGGCCTTTACTCCAATGTCTCTCTGAGTCTTAGTAGGGTTAGGGTTCAGTCATTTTAGACCTTTTAAACCTTAGACCTTGTATCATTGACATTACATCTGTGCTAGCAGGGATCCTCTCTCAGGACGTGCAGTAGGTATCACAGGTACAGAAACACATTCAGCAGATTACAAACAAGGTATCAGATTTACATAGAGAGGACAGAGTGGATAGGGAACTTGGCTTGTAACTGGAAGGTCACCGGTCAAAAGGGCTGGTGTACCCCTGAGCAAGTTACCCAACCCCCATTGCTCCCCGGGCGCTACTCAGTGTGGTTGCCCACTACTCCTAATTCTAGGTAACTATATGATGATTGGTCAGACTGCCGGCCGCTGACTGGCCAGAGTCCCGTCACAGGAAGAGACGTCCCACTCACAAATCAAGCCAAACTGTAGATCACTTAACACTACTTTACAATCCTAACAACGTGGATTAATCTCAAACAACTACAGAAGTCTGGTGTAAAGTCACTAGTCACTTGTGTGTGTGTGTGTGTGGGTGTGGCGTATAAAACAAGTCACCGCAGTCTCACTCAGCCGTGCAGTGATGACTCCGCCCACGTTAAGTAGGTACGTTAAGCCGGTAGAAATGCGCCATAAGTAATGGTTCAGTGTTCACTTGAACCCGCCTACACTATAATGCCTCTTTAACACTCCATTAAAGAGGAAAGTGTGAAGTGTAACTTTAAATGTAGTGAGAGTCCAGGAGCAGGTTCCACAGGAGTGATGTGATCGCTTCTCCTGGTTCCTGTCAGTACCAGTGCTGCTCCATAATCAACCCACTGAAGATACTTCAGAGACTCATCAGGAGCATCCTGACAAGTTATCATAATCTAGTCTACATGTAATAAAGTAATAAAGGTATGAACAAGCATTTGAGCATCCTTTAATGACAGGATATTTCAGATTTTTGTTATGTGGCAGAATTCAACTGTAATAATAGTATTAATAATAATAATAATAATAATAATAATAATAACAATGTTTCTAAATCCACTGTTGATGATCACAGGAAAGTTAAGTACTTAGAAAATGGTCAGAAAGTAGAGGATCATGGGGAAAAAAACAACAATAAATCCTCCACATTTATGCCACAGGTCAGCACAAGGTCGAAGGTGTGATTTAAACTGTGAGTGGGTTCATTAACATGTTGAATAAAACAAATAGAGTTCACTGCAGACATAAACACAGACCTGAGGCTGTCACTCTCAATACACTTGTGCTCATAAGTTTACATACCCTGGGAGAATTTATGATTTCTTGGCCATTCTTCAGAGAATATGAATGATAACAATCTGGGCTTCTGACAGACCATTGCATCTTGCATCCAGTGCTGCACAGACATTTATGGATTCTGAGTCATGGGGAAGGCAAAAGAATTGTCAAAGGATCTGCGAGAAAAGGTAAGTGAACTGCATAAAACAGGAAAGGGGTATAAAAAGATATCCAAGGAATTGAGAATGCCAATCACCAGTGTTCAAACGCTGATTAAGGTGGAAAAATAGGCATTCTGTTGAAACCAAACCAGCAAAGATTTCAGCCACAACTGCCAGGAAAATTGTACGAGATGCAAAGAAAAATCCACAAATAACTTCAGCTGAAATACAGGACTCTCTGAAAAATTGTGGTGTGGCTGTTTCAAGATGCACAATAAGGAGGCACTTGAATAAAAATGGGCTGCATTGTCGAGTCGCCAGAAGAAAGCCATTTCTGCCCAAATGTCACAAAGTATCCCGCTTACATTACGCCAAACAGCACAGAGACAAGCCTCAAAACTTCTGGAACAAAGTAATTTGGAGTGATGAGACCAAAATTGAACTTTTTGGCCACAACCTTAAACGTTACATTTGGAGAGGAGTTCATGCAAGACAGCCCAAGAACTTACAGGAACTGGAGGCTTTTTGCCAAGAAGAATGGGCAGCTTTGCCATCTGAGAAAATAAAGAACCTGATCTACAACTACCACAAAAGACTTCAAGCTGTCATTGATGTTCACAGTATTAACAACTGGGGTATGTAAACCTTTGATGAGGTTCATTTTGGTACTTAATAGCTTCACCCAATCATTAACCATGAGTGGAAGAAAGGTTGTTGTGTTATCATTCATATTCTCTGAAGAATGGCCAAGAAATCATAAATTCTCCCAGGGTATGTAAACGTACTATATAAACTATATGCACAAGTGTATATATAGTGTGTTTAAAAATGGGAATAATAATAATAATAGTAAGGATTTTGTGCTTTATTCATGTTTTTAAACACACTGCTATTATTTTTGAACACAAGACAAGAAGAAAAGAAGGCCGGGTTTGAGTTCAAACCCAAACCCCAGAGTTCGGAGAGCTTGGAGAGTTGGTGTGGCGGGCGGCGTTGGGTTCGGGCTTGAAGACCCGTGGGTCAGGTCGGGTCGTAATTGTCAGGCCCGTTCAGAACTCTAGTTGTGTATAAAAAACAGTATATAAATAAAATTGGATTATTTTGTTTCTCTCAGTGACTTTACCTTCTCTTCTTCTGGGAGACGTTTGTACTTCTGGTACAACACCCTCATAATGTCTCTCTGGGCCAGCTCTGGGTGCTGCTCCTTAAACTTGGCATTGTGCATGTGATAAAACATGACACTTGGAGGAGGCGGCTTCTTCTGAACCTGCAGGAAAGACCAGTGATTATAAAGTGTAGTGCAGACATTTGTGGCCTTAGGAAGCCGCCTGCTGATTGGCTGACAAACAAAAAACCATGGCACAAAGAACAAGTGTATTTTCAAACAATAAAATAAAATCTTTTTGAATGATTAAATCGATTATTTTATTTTATTTTTGCTTTTTAAAAAGCGTTAAAATATAAAATATTGACACAAATCTAATTCCATACAGACAGACGAACCATGGGCCAAATCTGCCAATGTGGCATTAGTATTTGTCCTGGCAGATATTTCAAAAATCTTATCTTTTCAGAGCCATTATTCTGAAAAAAATATGAACGGATTCACAGAGATTCTGTTGCTAAAATTGGCAATAAACATATGTTTGGATAGAAAAATCAAAATTAAACACAGCTGTTGTGTTTTTGTAGAATCCTTATACCAAGTTGTTTGTGACTGAAGATGTTGTGAGACACGAGCAACAGTCGGTGGCAAAGGAGAAGCCTCCCTCCTGAAAACACTGAAAGAAACGATGCCAATTCTGTACCATTGTTTTTTTAATCCAGTGTTGTTGTTATGGCTGAGACGTCCTGTCCAAAGTCAATGCATTGTATTTATATAGATTCATATTCATGCTTCAAAGAATAAATCAATTACAAATCTATGAAAAATATTTAGGAGGATCTCATCGAATATAACAGACAACGAGTGTGCAAGTGGGATTAGAAATTGTTTGCATGCGTCATCAAAACATCCTGTTTCAGTCGTGTTGTTTCTGTGTTAAAAGTTTTTCTAACGACAACCAAAAATGCCTTTTTTGGTAATTTTTGGTGAATCTCTAATGTTTTGGCCCCAAAAAACTGCCCTATGACTAATTTACTGTCGTCATTTTATCAGACAACTCTTTGGAGAAACTCTTCTGGTGACTACGGTTGAACAATAATGGGGAAACATCTTGATTGTCGGTTTTCTGACAAATATTGTGATTTGGTCTATGATGTAATTGTTCAGTACAAGTACAGTTCAGATGAATACGTCATTTGTGATCCCATTAACACATGCAACATGACACTGTTCAACATAACACTCATGACTCTGTTCTAAAACAAGGATGCAAAATTACAACTACAAAAGTTGAACTGCTGCAGTAAACAGCGGTGCCTCTGTTTGGTCTACTGTGTCCTCTGTCAAGCAATACTATCAGACCTGACTGAGGGAGCAACTGTTTGTATACAGCAGCAGCTGCACTTCGCAAAGGGCAAATGTAGAGCATTGTTGTGCTTTACCTGTGGGCCAATAATGAGGTTCTCTTCAGCTTCAACAAGGAGCTCAGTTAGGGATCGAGTCAGGCGCATCTGAAAATCAACAACAAGGATAATACACTTCATAAACAAAGATTTATAAAACTGCCTTGAAGGCCTACCTAAAAAACAGGCTCACACACACAGTCTAATATTTTGTTGAACTCACTCATTCACTGTGGCATTGTTTCAATAAGCTTCTGCAATGTCACAAGACTTATTTGCGTCCAGTGTTGAATTTAAACCAAGATCGTCAGGCCACTGAGCAAAGCCTTCTCCAGCACATCCCAAAGATTCTCAGAGGGGTTGAGGTCTGGACTCTGTGGTGAAAATGATGCCTCATGCTCCCTGAAACAGCCCGATCAATCCTGGCATTGTCATCTTGGAATATGCCAATGGAAACCTAACAACAATAACTGAGTTTTTCTTTGGCTAGGCAGTGTATCTCAAGCAAGAGAGACATGCAGGACATGTGGTACAGACACCATCTGTAGAACATATCTGTATCTTTGGCTCACAACTTATTGGAAATAGTCGATCTGACTTATTAAAACCAGGAACTGACTGGTGATATAGTCATTTCACTAGTTTTGGTTTGATGTCACCCTCCCTTGGCCTCTGTATGTCTGGTCTAGATCTTGGCCATGTGGTTCAGAGTAGACCAGTGATTCCCAAAGACTGGATGTGAACCCAGGATATGAAGATGAATGGCAGGAGATCTTTGGGGGTCCCCAAACAAATTTGCAGAAATTCTATGTGTGAAGTTTTAATGGATTTCCAATGATTGTTTACAAATTCAAAAATGATATGTGGGTTAAAGATATGGCTGTAAATGAGTATCTTGTGTCACAATAGTTTGCCATGTTTAAAAAAGTGTGGACCCCTTATAGAAGATTTTGGGCAATGTATGAATATTATATCTATATATCATGACAATACATGTCATTTAGCAGACACTTTTATCCAAAGCGAATTACAATAAGTGCATTTCAACATTTGGGCACAAACAAGAGCTAGAAGTAAGTAAGTGACAAGATACCCTCTAATATATCGTGAACATTTTTGCTGATGTGCTTTTACAGAACCCATCCATCCATCTTCTCCCACTTTATCCTGCACATAGGTTCACAGGACTGTTACATCGAATATGTATTTACTAACTGTCATTGTTACTGTTACGCTTATTTACCAAAGTGAGACATTAAAAAGCAAAGATAACGTGTTGTATTTTTAAAGCTGCAGACATTTGAGGGCTTCCGTCTCTATCCGCTATTCTCTGAGGTTTATAACCTTTTATCCTTCATACTGCACATATGAGGGTCACGCGGGGCTATTGAGTAACAAATTAGTGAAATACACTAAATAATATAAATTTTACATATTGATTAAAAATACATAAAACTGACAAATATATGATATTTCATTGAATAAGGTCACTTAAAGGGGACATATTATGCAAAATCAACTTTTTAACCATTTCAGTACTTATATTTGGGACTCTGGAGGCCCTACCAGTCGCCAAAGTGTGGAAAAAGAATACTCAGTCATGTTTTCGTGGTCCCCCTTAGTGTAAGTATAGGTGATAAAACACCGCCCACCAGTAAGTTTACTTGGAGAGCTCCACCTTAGCTCCACCTTGTCCCTGCGAGAGTGCAGGCGAGGGAGGAAGAGCGGTATTATGTCAACGCGGAGGGACAAGTGTGCTGTTGGTGGCTGCACAGTGGAGCACAGTGTTTTACAGAGGATTTTATATATGAAGCTAATGTGCCGGATAAAGTCAGCAAACGTGTGTTCGCACCACTTTTACATGTTACATTACATGTCATTTAGCAGACGCTTTTATCCAAAGCGACTTACAAAAGTGCATTTAAACATTTGGGTACATATAAGAGCTAGAAGTAAGTAAGAGCTTCAAGTAGAACAAACTATTAAGTGCTAGTCATAAGTGCGATGTACAAGTTTTTTTTTTATTTTTTCACTTCACATCAGACTGCGGCCAGCGGTCGCCGTACTTATTTTTATTTTTTTATTTATGTTTATTTTGTTCATGTCAGTTAGATCACTCATTATCACACATCATCTTAGTGTAGTCCACACAATACACATAACCGAAAGGGAAAGCGGGAGAAGCAAAAGCTTATCTAGTCCCGCCCCCATTACCCACAGAATACATATGTTCATTTTACAATACACTTCATTTCATCATACTTTTTCTTTTTTTTCTTATGACATTTGACAAAAAGATGTTTCAGCATCAGGTAGCACTCAGAGATGCAGTCTAGACACCTGTGGTGTCAGACAGGATTTTAATGATTTAATGTAGTTCTTACCCTTCTCTGCCTGAACATCATGTTCCCTCTTAGATATATAATAATATCTGTAGATTGTGAGGAAGGCTTTTGTTGGCAGCCCTGTACATCATCTGTACTGTGCGGTAAGTTTATTAAGTCATAAAATTTGAGTATTTTTGATTTGATAAATGGTTGATTTGTATGTTCTCTGTAATTGGCATAGTGTAGAATTCTCAAGGCTTTTTTGGAGTACAAACAGGGCATAAGTAGTGGTTTTGTAAGTGTGTTCATGCGACTGTATTTCACTGACGTACAAACACACACATTGTTAAGAAAAGGTCACACAGAGCTCATAACTGACCATTCTGACACGTCCTAATTAAAAATATTTGTTCAGTACGTCCTCCATGACCGGAGCACAGACTCAGTCTGATACAGTCACATACAGCAGCAGTTTATGCAACGATCAGCAGTGGATCAGTGGTGCTGTCCCTAAGTGTTTTTAACTGATTTACAGTTGGGCAGTGTTCAGCTTGATCCTTGTGTCGGACGTCTCTTCCTGTGACGGTACTCTCGCTGTTTTCTGCGCACACTGCCATGTTGACACACACCTATATTTATCAATGAGGCCGGATGAAATAAATCAGGTTTTTCAACTCCAGGAATGTCTCAGAGACATTAAGTCCTGGATGACCTGTAACTTTCTACTTTTCTAACTTTTATACTCGGCCCGAAACACCTCAGAGAAAAACTTTATGATCACATTGTCACTTTAGATGACATCACCCTGGCTTCCAGTTCCACTGTGAGGAACCTTGGAGTTACTTTTGACCAGGAAATGTCATTTGATTCACACATAAAACTCATTTCCAGAACAGCCTTCTTCCACCTGCGGAACATTATAAAAATTAGAAACATTCTGTCTTTACAGGATGCTGAAAAACTAGTTCATGCTTTTGTTACATCTAGATTAGATTACTGTAACTCCTTATTATCAGGATGTTCCAACAAGTCTGTTAGAATCCTTCAGTTCATTCAAAATGCTGCAGCACGAGTTCTGACAGGAACTAGAAAGAGAGACCACATAACTCCAGTGTTAGCTTCTCTACACTGGCTCCACCGACAGTTTAGAATTCAATTTAAAATCCTCCTCCTCACTTACAAAGCACTTAATGGTCACGCCCCTTCATACCTGAAAGACCTAGTCTTACCCTATGACCCTAATAGACCACTTAGGTCACAAAATACAGGTTTACTTGTGGTTCCCAGAGTCTGTAAGAGCAGAATGGGAGGCAGAGCCTTCAGTTACCAGGCTCCTCCTCTCCTGTGGAACGAGCTTCCAATGAAAGTTTGGGAGGCGGAGCCTCTCTCTGTATTTAAAGTTAAACTTAAAACTTTCCTTTTTGATAAAGCTTATAGTTAGAGCTGGTTCAGGGAAACCTGGACCAGCTCTCAGCTATAGCAGCTCTTAGTTATGCTGCTATAGAACTAAACTGCTGGGGGATTTTCCTGTGGTACACACACATTCACTCTCTCACACTCAGGGTATGAATATGACTTTTTATATGTCATTAACCTTGTCTCTTTCTCTCCCTAGTTTGTGTCTTTCCTTCCCTCTCTCTCTCTCTGTATTCTCATCTTGCAGATTGCAGGATCCAGATCCAGTTTCCGAGGCTATCCATATCATACATATCATCACCATTATTATTGTGCTATAATTAAAAGTCGATATCATTGACTGTATAAACTTGTAACTTGATACAGTTGTTGTGTATCTGCTCCTGGTCTCTCTCTCTCTCTCTTCTGTCTCTACCTCATCTCCCTCTTGTCCTTTCTCTCTCCCCTTTCTGTCCCCCACCTCTCCGCTGTCCCCCATTTTACTTTCACCCCAACCGGTCGAGGCAGATGACCGCACATCTCTGAGCCTGGTTCTGTCACAGATTTCAACTTCTGTTAAGAGGGAGTTTTTTCTCTCCACTGATGCCTAGTGTTTGCTCATTGTGTGAACTGTTGGGGTTCTCTGCTCTCCTTGATGTTGTCTATGTACAGACCTGAGATCATGCATGTTATGATTTGGCGCTAAACAAATAAATTGAATTGAATTGATATTGTCAGAGAACTAGAGGAGGGAGGGGGAGAGGAATGAGGGAAGGGAACAGGGGCTCTATATCCACATACTGTATATCTCGTGTTTAAAAATATCCAGATTTTCTTTGTGGGTCATATCGCTCTGCTTTACAGAATCATTGGTTTGATTAATATAGTTATATACAAGTATACTGTGGTATAATCGTTCAGCACAAACACTAGGCAGCAGTACAGTGCTTAAAAGCGTGCAGCTCATCTCACATGAATCCTTCACATTTTCAAGCTATCCAAACACACGTACAGCATCACAAAGCTAATGTATGTACAGTGTAGACCTAAAACAATTAATCGATTATTAATCGATTACTAAATTAATCGACAACTATTTTGATAATCGATAATCAGTTCGACAGATTAATCGATTATGAGAATAATCGTTACCTGCAGCTCTTATACAGTGAAACGATGGACAGTGTGGACCCGGGACATGAGATGAAGTGAGAATCACCTTCTTTACAATCTGTCTCCACTTGAGTCGACAGGCTTCAGGAGAGAAAGGATGGAACGCCACGCTCTTCCAGTCCACCTTCTTCAGTCCTGTGGTGTACGCACACTCCATGAACCGCGAGGGCGTGTTGCTCTTCATGGCAGAGAACAGCTTCAGGAGGTTTCCACTGGTCCACTCTGAGACCATAACACAGCCGCGTTAATGTCGTACACTCTAAATACGAGTGTGAATGACTTTTATACAATACCAACCAGACTCTCCGGGATTAATGTCGGTCATTCTGAAACGCCTCGTTTAAACGTGTATCTCTGTGGTGAGTTAGTCAAAGTGAGCAGAAGTTAGTCTGACCACGTAACTTAGTTATCTTAATTCAGCCACAGGCAAAGTGGCGACGAGCTGGCGAATACAAATGTGTATTTACTAACTGTCGTTGTTACCATTAAGCTTTTTACCGAACTGAGAGATTAAAAAGCAGAGAAACGTGTTGTGTTTTTAAAGCCGCAGACATTTGAGAGCTTCCGTCTCCGCTGTTAAAGCGACCAATCAGACGCGAGTATTCTCTGAGGTTTATTTTGGTGCACTACCGCCACCATCTGGTGTGGAGGGTGGATCAAAGTGATCAAAAAGCGATTCTACGCCTGCTTAAAATTATGAAAAATAATCATCCTTTGTCATCAACGTTGTTGCTTTAAGAAATTGACATAACAATATATAAAATTTTTATGTATTACCTTTGTGATGTGTATTTTATACCAAACTTAATTTTATTTCTAATAAATTCTAATGTCAATACCTCAATAGCTTCCTATTGGCTAAAAATCAGTGTAGTACAGTACAGCTACACTTGCTGTATGAGACAAACCTTTGGTTTTTAATCACATTTTAATGTTTTTCTTGTTTTTTTTATGAATTTTAACTACATTTCATACTGTAATAAAGTAAAAAGTAGTAAAAATAAAATAAAGTAAAAAAAAAACATACATACTAAGCAGTATAGCTAAATAGCTTCCAGGTCATGTGACTTATTGGCTCTGACGGAGCAGAGCCCATGGATGATGCACAAGCACCTGTCAACTGAGTGATGGAGATATTCTTGAAGGATTCGGGGCATGGACTTACTATATATACACATATATATACACACACCACATATACATATACATAGACACACATATAGGTAAGACCATACACCATTTTCAATTTTAATAAGAGATCAGCCAAATTGATTTTGACCTTATAATATTCTTTTGTTTCCCTTGCTATTGTATTGTTGAACAGTATGGAGTCAATTAAAGCATAATTAAAAGCTTTTAAAACACCTAAATGTTTAAATTGAGGTCAAAACAGAAATATAAGCTTCTATTTTGGGTTCAGTGCCTCCCCAGTCATGAACCTAACCGCACGTCACTGGTCATCCACACAGAGACAGAGACATTATCAGTCATATAAGTTTATGTGGACAGAACACAGAACCTGAGATAACATCATGTCGTCAAAAACACCCTGCCCTCCCCCAGCATCCACACACACATTTAACAGAAACATCTTCTTTGGAAACATTGTTTAAATGCAGCTTTCACTCGGTAACTACAACTAGTACAAATTAGTCAGACTTGTTAACCTCCCATCCGCGCGCACGCACACACACACACACACACACAAAACTACCATCAGAAACAATAAACCCAGGACTGACGTTGGTTCCTCCACATAAAAGCATGTTCCCGGAAGTGCATTAAAAAAAAATCCACCTGATACATTATCTCATGTAACACCTGCCTCGGTTAGAACGACAGAATGAAACTAAAAGTAACTGTTGTTCTTAGCTTATGTTGCAGGTCATTGAGAGTACAAAAAAAAGGCAGTACAAAAACTGAATATAAAACTAGCAAATGCGACTCAAAAATAAAGTTGCAGTTTGATTTTGTGCAAAAGTGTCTACACACAAATAATCCTCTATTTCTGAACATCAACCTGTCCGCTTGGCAGAAGGAGAAGGACCAGTAATCTACACCATAAAAACTGCTTAAGTAGTCAACTCAGAACTATATAAAAATATCACATCTAGTACATCAAGGAATAACGGCCAATAATACTTGTACAAGTTACCTTTTGTTTTGCAAGTCAACGAGATACAAAAGCAAAAACCATGTTCAGGTTGTGTGGTGGTTTGAGGTACTGACACAGTGTGCACCTACTTAACCCAACTTCAGGTGAAATCCTTTTAAAGAAACAATTAATGTACCTAGTATTCCATAAGTCTATATTTTATATAAGGCTCTAAACTGAAGGCTACACACTTGAAGAGACGTGTTGAAAACATTTACACACTGCGCCTTTAAATCTATGATATCATAAAAACAATTTGCTTCTACAAACACAAGAAAAACCTGTGGAAGAAGAAAACCTCTCCTTTAACTGATTCAGGCACTTTATAAGATGGAGGTTTTCTGCAGAAAGAACCAAGTATGAAAAGACAGCATTGGAAGTTTTCACTGAAGTCCAAAGAGTTTTCCATGAGAGAAAAGCTGTGAGTGAACAGTTTACAAAGCAACACAATCTTCATTTTCCAGTTGGATAAATCGCTCTAAACTCTGGATAGAGCAGCAAACATCAGCACAGTCAGTGCTGATTATGTGTCAGTACCTCATACAACAAACCCCTGAACCATCACTTTATAAAGCAGGAATGCATAAGCGGAAGCCTTTAGGTAAAGATACTACCCAAGTCCAACATCTGGAATATTCCCTTAAATCCAATGTCATTTCATTGTGTCATAAATCAGGTAAATAAAAAAAAACACACTCAACTGATTTGTCATGCTTTGTTCACCAGCTGCAGAGTCAGACATCAGGTTTATAAAAACTTGACTCTGTCTTGATTTTTGTTTTCTCTTTTCAAGTTTTTTAAAAAAAGAAGAAAAAAAGTAAATGAATGAATAACAAGTGTATATCATGGCTTCTTTGGACAAAAGAGAGTAATGTGAGCAGCACATCTCCAGCTGACTCTCACAAAGAAATCTTTGCATCATTTGATTTTTAGTGATGTATAAAGCTTTGGATCATGTAGGTATATGATATTGACTTGTGATCAGAGAGACTCTTCTCCCACAGGAGGATCTGAGGCGGCGGCAGCGGCGGCAGCAGCAGCAGCAGCAGCAGCAGCAGCAGCAGGGCTGTCAGACGAGCAGGAGCTGGTCCCTTGACTGGAGCAGATGGCTGCTGGGGAGACGGTGAGGCTGCGGAACAACAAGTCCATGGAGGGAAGCAGGGGCTTCAGGAGGCTGACGGGGCAGAAGGCGGAGCCTCCATGAGGAGTGAAGTTCACCTTGTTGGGGTCTGGACAGGACGAGATGAGGGTTGGCTCTGGTTTGCTTGGAGATCGACAGAAGGAGGAGAGTCAGTAGTGGCATTGTCCTAAAATACTGTCGTTTTTTTTTACCCGACAGCGTCTAAGAAAACTCCATCGAAGAAAAAACTATTAAAATGCCGTTTAATGTAACAGCATTAGTGGAACCTCATTTTAGATAGCTGTAGATCCTGTACCAGTGTTCCTCTAATTATACAGTTCTAGCACTACTCGGCTCCATTAGGGTTATTACCTGGTACCAAGGTTCCAAGCGAGCTGAGCCGATACTAAAATACTGATACTCTAAACCCCGATAGAGTTTGGCCTGCTTACTTGCAGATAAATGTAACCTGTGCAGAACCTTAAACTGCAGTAACCCATGTCGAATACATATTCAAAGTAACTGTAATATTGCTACCTGTTCTCCTCCCAGACGAGCACTTTCTCGCAGCCTTCTGGAGGTTCTCTCTGGAAGCAGCAGCTTTTGTTTGGCCCTGGGGACGAGGAGCTGAGCGGAGGCAGGGAGACACCAGCCTCACTCTGGGAGGAGAGCGGGGACAGGAGGCATGTCTCTGTGATGTCTATCACACCTGAGAACAAGAGGCAAGTATACGTATGTGCACATATTTCATGGTAGAAGGACAGTTGGTCATCTCTCCATCTCTGACAGACTCCACACATATGCTTTATTGTCAGAATCTCATTTCTTTTTTAACATCTGCAAAGAATCCGTGACAATATTCCACCGTGAATGACAAACTAACCTCGGAGCAGATCCACATGAGCGTCCTCTGAGTTGGAGGATGGGGAGGTGGAGATGTAGCTGGGGGAGGAGCAGGGGGAGGGGGAGAATGAGGACATAGGTGTGGTGTCGGTGGGGTCACTCTGAGAACCACTGCTGCAGCTCTGCAGAGGAACCGGAGCTCGGTGACCGTCTGGAACCTCGAGCAGCTGATGAGCAGGAAACAGTTCATTATAAACATCAAGTGTCTTTGAAAGAGTATTTCCATGAGTACATGGTGTGAAGGGGACAGTTACCCTGTGAGGAGGATCTGGTGGCTGGCAGACAAACATGCCCTCCAGCTCCTGGTTCAGACCCTCCACGCTGCAACGCAGTCGAGGGACCAGTGTGGACAAGGGAGACAGAGGGATGGGAATGGACTGACCCTGAGGACACACGAGGCAAGAAGAAGTTCAGTCTGCGTCACTCATCATGTCACACACTCTCTCGTCAGCTCGTCTTGCTTCCACTTTTTCTAGTAGAAGCATTATTTGAGGAGCGTTTAATCACAGCCCTGAAACCGTCCTGTGCATGGAGCACATCCTTCATGTGACAGTAATTAAAAGGGACAGTTTGTGGACGTGTGGTTGTAAGAGGTTAAGACTCTGACACTGAAAACATGGCTGCCAAGAAAAAACTCATTTTAGCCTTTAACTTTATTTCTCTTTTTTTTGTTGCACAAAAGGAAATCGCTCTTCCTACAGAACACTGAACACATGCCCTAAAATACATTATTATTATTTTTGCTATCAATAATAACAACAACAACAACAACAACAACAATAATAACAATGATAATAACAATAACGTATTCATTCATTTACCATCTCCTGCTTTATCCTCCACAGTCATATCCCAGCTGACACAGGGTGAAAAGCGGATTCACACCCTGGACAGTAATCGCTTGAGTAATACTGTAAAATTATTGGATAGAGCTAATCACTGCCTCACTGGCACATATGAGATTAAATACAATCAACTACTCGCACAGGTCTATTTTGACTGACTGATTCTACATGAAACATGCCACAAAGAAGAAGAAACGTATAGGATATCAGGATTGTGCCATCAGGAACTGAATTTGAATTCTTAACTGAAGATTTTCTCTCCATCTGTACTGCATCCAGGACCTGCACGTGTGGTACAAGAAATTCAGTTAAACTGAATTTGAATGAAAATGACTTTTTCAATCAAATCAAATACATTCTCAAATGTATTGCAATATACTTTCAAACCAATACATTCAGTTTCAGTTGATTCAGTTCAAATTTAGACAGCAATTATTCAGATTGTTCAACTCAGGTTTACATTCACATAAAAATGATTCAAACTGGTGGAGAGCACCTGATTAGACTGAGATGTTAACTTCAGAAATAACAATAAAAGAGATGGTAAAGTCTATTAATCGGGGCTTCCGGTTTGACGCATGGAGTAGTCGGACGCACGTGAGATCGCTCTCCCAGACAAATCGCAATTTAACCCCAAGTTTACATTTAATTCAGTTTTGGCTGAAAATAAGGATAGATGGATTGGGGAAGATCACTTAGAAGCCAAAAAGTCGACGATAAGGAGCCCGCAAAGCAGAAAAACACGTCGACTGCCAGAGACAGCAGCGGTAAAGTCGATCCGACCGTCATGGCGCCAGCAGACATAATTCAGGCGATTAACGACCTCAAAACTGACCTACGAGGCGATAAAAACACTTTGCGACAAGAATTCAGTCATCTCGGACAAGAAATAAATGATAAACTGGACACACTCGGAGCAGAAGTTCACGGCTTAGCGGACCGGGTGGACGAGGCGGAGACCAGGGTGGAGACGGTTGAAAGATGGGCTGCTGAAGCGACCGAGGCTCTGAGCTCTTGCCTGAAACAGCAAAAAGCGCTGCGACTTAAATTAAACGATCTAGAGTCACGCTCTCGACGCAATAACATCCGCATCTTCGGAGTGGCAGAAGGAGAAGAGGGAGAAGACTCGGTGCCGGAGTTTGTCGAGGCGCTCCTCCAAAGCAAGTTGCCGATCCCGGCTGACATGGAGTTAAATATTCAGCGCGCACACAGATCTGGACCTCGGAGGTCCGCTCCCGACAAACCCCCGAGAGCATTCATATTACATTTCCAGGAATTCGCAACCAAAGAATTGGTTTTGAAGGAGGCATGGAATAAAACAAAGAAGGAAAAGATCCAGCTGAATAATAAGACCATTTATTTCGATCATGATTACACTGCTGAGGTGATCAAGAAACGTAAAGAGTATAACGGGATCAAAAAGGCTCTGAAAGTGAAAGGAGTTCGCTTCCAAACACCATATGTGAACATGCGCATCCACTGGGAGACAGGAGCCCGATTTTATAACAGCGCAGAGGAGGCGAGAGTGGAGCTGAGGAGACGAGGAATCACAGTGGAGGAGGCGACGTCGACCGAAGGTGAGACTGACTGGGGAACGCACCTGGGAAAGCTGCTGGGTTCATGGCAGAAGGTACCGGGTCGTTATGAGGCTGAGGACGACGTTGCCCAGAGAGCACGATCTAAGCTTCAGGGTTTCCAGAGTGATCACACCGATGCTCAGAAAGATGATCCCCAGCGCAAGGGAGGTAAAATGAAGAAATAGAATTCATCACTGTCACTACGAGTCTGGAACACAAGATTTGAACTGGACTCATTTCTGGCTTCATTTAGGGTATAATAACAATAACTGTCTGGGAGTGTCGAAATAGTTTACGTTGGACTTTAGGATGGAAAGGTTTGGCCTAGCCACCCTACACTTAGGGCCCTGTCTTAGTGATAGGATCTACCCTCGACCCACCAACGGGGTCTTGGTGAGGAGTTTTCTCCTCCTAGTTTGGAGGTCTGTTTTTCACTGTGTTCAGTGGACACTGTTCTGTCTTTGTTATTGTTTGTGTTATCAGGGGTTTACGCTACTACAAAATAATTCACATTTTTCTATGTTTAAGTGATGTCACAGAATTTGAAAATTGCTTCTCTGAATGTTAATGGCTTGAGTAACCCGGTCAAGAGGAGTAGGGTCCTAGCAAAAATTAGGAAAGATAAGTCCCAAGTGGTATTTTTACAAGAGACACACATGTCAAAACCGGAACATGAGAAGCTAAGAAAGTTTGGGTACACCAACACATATTATAGTTCATGTAAAAATAGTAGGAGGAGAGGGGTTGTAATAATGATATCTAATTCTTTAAACTTTGAGCTGCTTGGAGAAAAAAGAGATGATGAAGGTAGATATATAATTATTAAGGGCAGGATTGACAGTGTTTTGATCACATTTGTGAACGTTTATGCTCCTCCAGAGAGGGACAGATCCTTTTTTAGGAAACTATTTGATTTAATTATTTCTGAGAGTGAGGGAATCCTGGTCTGTTCGGGAGATTGGAATACAATTTTGAACCATCGACTAGACACGACAAGCACAAGCAGACTTGGATCCTCAAAATCAAAAGACCTAAAAATCCTGATAAGAGAGGTAGGCTTGTTTGATGTCTGGAGAAGTATTCATACAAGTGATAGGGAATTTACCCATTATTCAGCCACACATAAAGTACACTCTAGGCTAGACTTTTTCCTGATGAATAGCATTGATAGACACAGGGTACAAGAGTGCACAATTGGAACGGCAGATATATCAGATCACAGCATGGTTTACCTTAGTTTACATTTAAACAGCAAGCCAAGGAATACACTATGGAGGCTGAATATAGGAATTTTGAATAATAAATCCACAGTGGAAGAAATTACAAAAGAAATTGGTGAATGTATAAATGATAATAAGGACGACCAGGTCGACCCAACTATTCTTTGGGCCACAATCAAAGCAGTTATGAGAGGGAAGCTAATATCACGGACAGCTCACCTAAGGAAAATCTGGAGATCAAAATATGATCAATTAGAGGAGGAATTGGAAAACCTAGAGAAACAACCCAAAAATGTCAATAAAGATATAATAGGTAACCAGATTAAAGAAAAGAGGAAACAAATTGAGAACTTAATTAACAATGAAATAGAAAATAAACTGAGATCCGTGAAGCAAACTTTCTATGAATCAGGCCCAAGGGCCGCACGAATATTGGCGAGGCGCCTTAGGACGCAACAAATAACAAATTCAATTAATAAGATTAGGGACCCCTCAACAAATACATTGAAATATGACCCAGAAGAAATCCATACAATCTTTAAAAACTACTATGAGACCTTGTATTCACAGCCTGAGAAAGTTGACGATGAGAAAATCAAGCAATTCCTGATCTCATTGGACCTCCCCTCAATAGGCTTAGAGCAAAATGGATATTTGACTGCCCCTATTACAAAAAATGAATTGGATAAAGCCATAGGTAGACTGGCGACTAATAAGAGCCCTGGAAGTGACGGCTATCCAAATGAATGGTACAAAAAATTCAAAGAAGCCCTTGCCCCGGTACTATTAGAATCATTTAATTGGACGCTTGAGAAGGCGATAGCCCCTCCTTCCTGGAGAGATGCTGTGATATCTGTCATTCCGAAAGAGGGGAAAAATAAAGAATACTGCGAGTCATACCCCCCAATATCTATTCTGAACGTAGATTATAAACTGTTTACATGCATTATCACTAAAAGACTGGAACGTTTTTTGCCTGACTTGATACACGAGGACCAGACAGGTTTTGTAAAGGGACGGCAAACACAGGACAACATCAGGCGCACACTTCATATTATAGAACATGTTAATAAACACCATACAAGCGCTGCACTGATCAGCTTAGATGCTGAAAAAGCGTTTGACAGGGTTAGCTGGGCTTTTTTGTATAAAGTACTGGAAAGGATGGGATTCAATGATAAATTCATAAATTGCATAAAGGCATTGTATACTGACCCATTAGCCAGAGTTAAAATAAACGGGCATCTGACGGGCACTTTTAAACTCTACAGAGGGACACGACAAGGTTGTTGTGCTAGTCCTGCCCTCTTCGCAATTTTCATAGAGCCACTTGCTCAACTAATCAGACAAGAAGATAAGTTGACAGGAATCACGATGGCAGGAGATGAACACAAAATAGGACTATTTGCTGACGATATAATTACCTTTCTTCAAGATCCAAACACAACGTTTACCATATTATTAAAGATAATGGAAGAATATGGATTGATGTCGGGTTACAAATTGAATATGTCAAAAACACAGGTTTTATCCTTTAATTACAAGCCAAATAAAGAAATCAGGAAGAGATATAATTTAAATTGGAATTGTAAGTCAATAAAATACTTAGGAGTGATAATAACTCAGGAATATGACTCAATTTATGAGACAAATTACAGGCTAATTAACGATAAAATTCAAAAAGATGTAGCAAAGTGGTCATTGTTAGTGATGGATTTCAGCTCAAGAATTGAGGTGATCAAGATGAATCTTTTACCCAGGTTGTTGTACCTTTTTTTATCTCTCCCAGTTAAAGTACCAGATTCTCAATTCTCAGCATGGGACAAGCTAATTTCCAGGTTCATCTGGGCAGGTGCCAGACCTAGGATACGATTCAAGACCCTTCAACTAGACAAAGAAAATGGAGGATTGGCATTGCCAAGTCTCAGAGATTATTACTATGCTGCACAGTTAAGATATGTTGTCTATTGGTGCTCTTCGTGTTATCAAGCCAGATGGAAGGACATTGAGATGAACCTGGGTCGGGCCCCCCCTCAGTCAATGTTAGGTGGAAAAGATCATATGGATCTTAAGGTTGAAAACTCAATTTTGAGAGGATCGTTCGAAATATGGTATGACGTCGTTAAAAAATTCAAGTTAACAGGTGACTGTAAGCTGTTGATCTGGCCTTCTCACACCAGGTTCAGACCAGGTGTGATAGACAAAACCTTTAAAAAGTGGAGAGACAAAGGAATAACAGCTATATGTACACTCATTGATAAGCAACATTTTAAATCATTTGGTCAACTTAAGGTTGAGTTTGGATTGGACAACAGAGATTTTTACAGATTTCTTCAATTAAGGCACTTATATGAGACAGAGATCAAGAAAGACCTCTCATTGGAAGGGAATGATGTGATTGAGCTGTTGACAGGTGCATATAAAAAAACTCCTTCAAAAATAGTCTCTAAACTGTATAGAGGTTTAATGAAACAACAAGGAAGGAATACATTGTATATAAAAGAGAAATGGGAAAAAGAGTTTAACATTGGGTTGTCTGAGAGTGACTGGCATTCCATTTACAAGACCCAACATACATCCACAAGTTCAAAGAGATGGAGGGAGTTTGGTTGGAAGAACATAACACGTTTTTTTATTACACCACAACTTAAACATAAACAATTGGGTCAACAACAATTCTGTTGGAGACAATGTGGGCAATTGAATGCCAGTCACTCTCATATATTCTGGTCCTGTATGAAAATACGATCATTTTGGGACGGGGTTCTGAGGATCGTGGGTGAAATTTTTGGTTATAATATCCCTGATGACATCAGGCATATGTACCTGGGACTGATACCAGATGGGGTAATAGCTAAAAATGATGTTTATCTGTTCAAGATCCTATCCCTTGCGGCTAAGAAAGCCATTACAAGAAGTTGGCTGAAAACTGAACCACCTGGACTGAGCCACTGGCTAGATATTGTTGAAGAAATTCGATCAATGGAGCAAATGACCTATAGACTACGGATGAAATCAGAGTTATGTACTGCAAGATGGACAAAATGGCATCTTTATGCAAGATAGTAGTGTCTACCCCCTGTATTTGTGTTTTGTTCTTGTTTTATTGAATGAAAAATAAAGTTTAAAAAAAAAAAAGTCTATTAATCGGGATCTGAGGGATTTTCTCATTTTATAAAACTAACAATTCCACTCTGGCAAGATTCCTCCCTCATTATCTCCATTATTCCAAAGGAAGGTAAAGTTAAAGAATATTGTGGCAATTACAGACCCATATCACTTTTAACTCCACACCTTCATTATAGCATTATAGAGGTTAGAGACATTTATGCAGGACCTGACTGATGAGGACCAATGTGGGTTTATAAAAGAAGGCATTTACATGTCATAGAATGCATCCTAAGTCAGGGGGAAAGTGCCATTTTGGTAAGCATAGATGCCCAAAGGGTTTTCCATAGTGTAAATTAGGAAAAATTTGGATTTAATGAGCAATCGGTTAATTGTATTAGATCGATATATCAGGAGGCAAAGGCAAGGATCAAAATAAATTCAGTTTAGACAGGGATGTCGTCTCTCCAAGTCTCTTTGCATTGTTCATTGAGCCGCTGCTCCCAAATGATCAGGCCGGAGGCAGAAGTTAGGAAACAGGATTATTTGTGGACGATATATTGCTCTTTTTTTTTTTAAAGCAACCTTGGAGTTGAAAGACGACTCTCAGGATACAAAATGAATGTCTCAAAGACACAGATTTTGACAATTATTCCATGTTGTGAGAGATAAAAGACACATACCAGCTCAGATAGAATGCTAACTCAATGAAATATTTGGGTGTAAACAATACAAATAGAATAGACAAGCTACTGATGCAAATCACATGAAAATGAACCAAGATATTAGGAGGGACCTGGACAGCTATTTGTTTGGACTTCAGCTCAAGGATAGAGATAATTAAGACAAATGTTCTACCGAGAACTGTATATAATATATCGGTTTCAATCTCAGCCGGGGATAATCCCACGAGAACAAGTCACAGAATGGGACAAGTGGATATCCTGGTTCATATGGGGAGGAAAGAAACCTAGGATTCTACAGCCTAAAGCAACATTTGTTTGCAGCACAAATCCCACCTCTGGTATGTTGGTTTCAAAAATATAGAACTGGGAAGAACTATAGAAAAAAATGAGACGGCCGACGGGACAGGATAACCAAAACTACAGAAGAAACATTGAATGCAGTTGTGAAAGATAAAAATTGGAGAGGAAAATAAAGATGATGAGTTGGTTTGCATTTGACTCCAGGTTTATACCAGAGACAATTAAAGGTTTTAACCAATGGCTGAACAAATGAATCACAACAATACGCACAATGGTGGAACAGGGTAAACTGCAGTGTTGAGAAGTTAAGGGACAAATTTGGACGAGATGAAAATGAAAGATATCGTTACCTACAACTAAAGGATTGTTTTGAGATAAGAAGATAGGAGATAAGAACTAACGCTGGTAATGGAATTGTTTGGGTATTTCAGAGAGGGAAAAGGGCAGAGTAATCTCAGTTTTATACAAGAGTTTGATGTTAATTAAAGACAAATGGGAAAAAGAGCTGAAAGAGCACATAACAGGAGAGGAATGGTTCATGCTTGTGTACAGTACGTGTTACATATTCAGAAATCAGAACGCCTTTATTGTCATTGTACGGGAAAGCAAGGACATTAGTTGTGACCCTCAAATGATGCATCTAAAACATTAAAACACATGATCCTTTTGTCAGGTGAGCCATGTTCTCAAGAAGACTAAGCAACTGCACCTCAGTCTGGTTCTCAACACAGGATACAAACGCTGCTGTCAGCATTTGTATCCTGTGTTGACCATGTGTCAGGACCTCATGTTGCTGAAAATGAACAACAATCATTAAGATTCTTATTAAAATCTCCTCCTGGAGTGCTAGTTTGATTTGTAACATGTGTCGTCAGTGTGTCACCACAGTCCAGCTGTGAAGTGTGAGAAAGCAGAAGCACGTATTGTGCTGTTGTGATCTTCCTGTTGCTTCAGCATTTTATTTCCATTCACTTCTGATGAATGAAGCATTTCTTTCTAACTGTATTTTTATAGTTCCTTCTGTGTCAGTGTGTCGAGTTACTGACACACTGACACTCAGTCAGTGCAGACTGAGCTCTCATTGCAAACCAGACGGGACACGTGTTAAAACAGTTTTTACTCACCTAATAAAATCTATCCAGCCTTTGCCACGATATCTTAAAAATATGGTCATTACTTTATGTTGCAGTTAAGTTTGTCATCTGCTCACTGTCCCACACCAAAGTCCACAAACTAAATCAGTGTTTTTAGTTTCACTGCTGCCTCTTCAGTAACTTACGTCACAAACTTGACTGATGGAGCCAGCAGTTGATCAACAACTCATTTTGGTCAGTGAGATGTTTTCATGCATGTGTGAGCGTGCTGTTGACAGTGAGTACCTGAGTCGTTGCTAAGTTACAGCTCCTTTGAGGATGACCCCGCTGGCTCTCTCTGTCACGTCCCCCCGAGACCACGGGCTTGTTACGCTGCTGTAGCTGTTGTCTGAGTTTACCAATCTGCAATCAGCACACGGTTCATCAGTCGCTATGTTTGCACAAAACACATTTAACATGCTCTCCCCAGAGGAGGAATATTCTCATTATGTGGTGTTGGTTTAAAAGATATCGTCTTAGATTTTAGACATGTCCAGTGTTTCCTTTACATTCATGTAGGAGTGGCGGGCCGCCGCATGTATCCACCTTCACAGCAGAGTCCTGCACCGGGTCAGGTGCTCACGACTCGTGAGTACTAAGGTAAACCACAGAGAACTGTCTTGCTCAGGTATCTACTCTGGTTTTCCACGGGGAGGACGGCACTGAACACCGGACATAACATGAGCTTATATTATCTTACATTCCTTAGCTTGTCACATGTATTTAAAGTGAACCAGAGTAATATAAACAACTGTATGGATATAAATGGAATGTTAAATAAGAATTGCCTTTTCATTAAAAAAAGAGTTCTTGTTTACTCCATAGTCTATTTCTATGTTAAATATCTGACACAGAAGTGATTAGTAAGCATGTGAGAGAGGCATATAAATTATTATTTATCATTTTTATTTATTTAATTTTATTGTTTTACATATTTGGTTTTTTATTTTAAGCCATTCAATAGATAGGTTGTAAAAGTAGAATCTGCAGTCAAGGGTCACGGCTCCCCGGAGAGACGGCCCCCGCTGCTGAAAACACTGACCGTCATATCATAAGGTATCTGATAATAAGGTATCTGATAAACTGAAATGACTTTAAAAAAGTCTTTTCAAGCCTAATTATTTGTGTTCCAGCTGAATTTGACCACATTTATAGTCAATTTCATTGTTTCCAACACACGTAAATATCCTTCATTTAAACAAAGAAATAAACCAGGTATTATCTGAAACTGTATTTTAATGTAATGTTTAATGTAATGTAATACAGATCATAAGCAATAGTCTATAGCCTAAAAACAGCTAGATACCATTTATAAACCATACAGTGAATACAAAACTGCCCAGTTTAGGAAACTGAAGGGTTACTAAAGCACATGTTTTGAACAGCATCAGTAGATACTGACCTCTCGCAGATGCTCAGCACTGCCACATGATGCTGAGCGCTTGTGGCCGCCGCTGCTGCTGCTGCTGCTGCTGCTGCTGCCGGCGTCACCGCTGCTGCTGCTGCTGCTGCTGGCGCCGCCGCAATTATCTGACCACGAGGCCGGAGTCTGGGGGAAAGAAACCATGATATGGTCAGCTACCATGAGATAGAATACCCTCCAAGAAGCATGTCATCAATAGCTCTTTCACATTAGAGATAGCAGGTGTGGGCAGGTGATTTAAAAACAAGGAAACCTGCTAAACAGGGCAACCTGCACTGAAGCTGCAAAGTAAAATCAGAGACTGGGAAATGTCAAACATTAAAACAAGATTTCAGTTTCACACCGACACAGATCTAAATGCTGATGTGCACGACATCACCCACAGGCTCACTCTCTTCACCTTTATAGAAGAGCGAGAACAGCAGGAGAAACAGGGGATGTGGGCAACAGACGCAGCAGCAGTGAGTGCCTGCACAGAGCAGAGGATGGGTGCAACCAAAAAGGCCGAGTCAGCTGACTTCAGGGACCGTGGTTCTCACGGTTGAACAGCTTTGCAGGCACCTAACACTGTCTCTCTTTAAGCCAGTTTCTCATAGCAACCGTGTTAAAAACTATTCTTCAACATGACCCGAGTACTTCTGTATGTTTGGTCATTCTTATTATGGGAAAGAAATGCAGTAAGGTAGCACATTCAATTCCTCAATTTAAACCAGTGAACATGATCACAGAGACACTGACCTGAGTGGATTTGTCCTTGTAAGAGAGGCTGCCGCGGCCCTCTGCTTCTTTCAGCCACTGCCCCTGCAGGTACGGCCCCACAATGGCGTCCAGAGACATCGTTCGCCTCATGCCAGAGCTCAGCTGGTGCAGTTTGACCTTTCCAGCTGTTAATATGAGAAACAAATGTACACTTTATACTTTACATGTAGAAACAGGTTGAACAGTTGCCAATATTCTCTCTATTTTCATGAGTTAGTAAAATGTACTTATATATACACACACACGTATATAGATGAACATTAATAACTAATAATCATTGTACCCAACAGTTTACGTCTTTTGTGTTGTTTATTTGTGTTCTTGTGGCTGCCTCTATATAGGAAGTACACATCTAACATTCTGTAAATGTATTTACTTCATTATTTATCCATGCATCAAATTTGCTTATATGAACAGTTATATATAGGTTGTGTGTGTGTGCGTATATGTATATATATATATATATATATATATATATATATATATATATATATATATATATATATATATATATATATATATATATATATACACACACACACACACACATATACATATATATATGCACACACATACATACATATATATATATATATATACACACACACACATACACATATACACACATATGTATATATAGAGAGAGTATACAGTATATGTATGTATATGGTGACACACGTGTTGAGGATCATCATACCTGACTGTATGCTATTCTGTACATTCATTTACTTGGTTATTTATCTATACATTCAGTTTTCACATGTGAACATTCAGCAGGTGTGAAGGATCTTCATACCTGACTTTCCATCCCTGCGCTGTGATGGAGGTTTGCTTGTCAGTTGGTAGGGGATGGTTGCCTTCAGAGGCTGTGGACCCAGAGCACCTCCCCGGCCCTGTCCAACTCCACGGCCGGACATGGTAACTCACCCGGGGCCACTCGGCTCCTCTCTGCCTGGTGGAAGTGAGGAGGGGAGGGGGGGGCGCTCTGTGTGGAGACTGTGCTCGTTACCAGCTGCAGCTCTTCCTCCTCTGCTGTTGAGGATGATGACGAGTTATTCTACTTCTCTAAACCGTGTCGAGAATGAAAAAAGCCTCAAAGTAAACAACAACAGCAGCAGCAGCAGCAGCACTTCTCTCCACAGTTGAGTCGGAACCAGGAGTTGGTGAAGTTTTCAGCGGTGAACACACTTTTTTAAAACATACAAACAAAACAGAATCCCTCACTTGTTGAGTGCCAGTTAGCAGCTTAGCAGGCAAAGTTTCTTTGTGATGATGTTGAGATATTTCACCCGCTTGTCGAACAAGGAAGCGGCTCCACTTTGAAAAAGTCACTCTAACATCAACTCCCACGTCTTCTAATCAAACCTGGGCGTGTGTTTCATTGCAATTCTTCAGTTTGGAGAGTGTTATTGCGGCCGAGTTGAGGCTGCGGTGCGGCCGCAGTCACTGTGGCCCTCGGCATTCGAGCTTCCTTACAAACTCTTTAGCAGCAGCAGCACCACCACCACGCTGCTGTGGGTTTAATTATGTAGTGGGCGGAGCCAGCTCTGAGTCTCACGTCTGATTGGTTGCCTGAGGCGTTGACTTTAATACTATTGGACAATTCGCCATCAATCAAACAATGAAAAGTTGCTGTCACTGCCCCCCGAACATATCTCATGTTAACCGATTTTCGTGTGTGTTTAAATGTCACAATAAAGCTTTTAAAGCGTCTTAAAATGAAAAACGTTTAAAACATTATTGATAGTTGGAACCACTGTGATGGTAAATTGTCATATCCTACCCCATCCCCACTGTTTTAACCCTCATGTTTCTGTGTGGTAGGCCGACATCGACCGAAAAGTGACGTTCATTTGGCAGAATGTTCCAGTATAAAATAATATATTTGTGCATTAATATAAGTGTATATATTAATCCTGTGGCATAACTGATGTTTTGCATGTATAATAAACAGTATCAATATAATATATCTGTTTTTACACACACCCATAATATAAATCTAGAAAGTAACTAAAGCTCTAACTAATTAAGAATAAATTGAGTCAAGTTAAACATTTTTTGTGTACAAAATAAAATGGAAATAATCAAGTCACGCACCAGCACCTCAACACTCTTTTTTTTGCTGCAGTCAATCATCTGCTGTGAAGCAAGTACTTAACAGGAGTACTTTCTGTGGTGTGACTAAAGTACTAAGTATTTCTATAGTGTGAAAGCAACTGTGCAGCTCCTTAAACTTGGATGACTTGTGGAAATCCATTCCAGTGAGCACATGTTCATGTTTGTCATAGGGAGGCAGAATCACTCTGCACTGCATTACATTCAGTAATGGACTTTCATACCATAGAAAACAAAGGGAAACACTTCTACATTAGTCACTCGTTGAGTATCCAAATCAAGATTTACAGAACAGTTTGGTATAATATGTGTGTACATAATATGTGTGTGTTAATTCAGTCATTGGTGGTTTAACCACACTAACAGGCCTGAGGCCTATAAAACCATCAAAGCTGGGTGTGTGCACACCATCTGGGTGGACTGTGAAGTGGTTGTGGGTGGTGTGTGCATGTTGAGACAGTGTGTATTGTGGGAGTGCCGATGGTTGGACAGGAGATGGTGGCAAAGATAACACCCAGCACATTTTATGAAGAGATCCAGGAGTTGTGCTGAAACGCTGAGTGTCCCCTTGTCCAAACCTAAGAGGCCAACTATTGGCCCTCGGCCTGTGCTTACATAACACACTTACATGTGTCTGGCACGTGAACAAGCTTTATCACAGAAGGATGAATCGCTGAAGCATGTGTTCATCTGCAACTGCTCTGCACGTCACCCAAGTGACATCATTTTCAACAGTTCACACCAGATAACTAAAGCCGATATTGCACTACCGCCCAGTGTCCATTCATTTACAGCTAGGTAGTTAATTGGACAGTATGTGGACCTGGAATGTGTCTCTGACATAATGCTTTTGTAAAGTTTACTAAGGGAATCTTCAGCAGCTGCTGTTTGTTCAGCTCTGTGCATTTGTCTCTTTAAATTAATGAATGATCCTGACCTATGACCTCACAAAAGGCCATTTCAAACCCCTTTGAGGAGAGACGCCCCCCTGCTTCACACGGTAGAGCTACAAAGGAAGACAAAATGACAGAGGCACAAAGAGAGAGGCGTGTGTGGGTCAATGAAACGACAGAGCTGCTCATTTTTTATCAAATTCTCCATCGTAAGTAAACATGAAATCACTCTCAAGTCACAACATGACTGTCAGTAGCAAAGTTCACAGCGTTTATCCTCTGGTAGTCATGAAATCTCCCTATTTTGTGTACATTTACACTGTCACACTATGTATGTAGAAGCAGTACTGTACATTGATTTGCTGTAATGCACGTATTGTGGGAATAGGCATCAGGGAAGTTCACACAATATAGAAATATAAACATTTCATTAGAACAAGACTATAAAACAGGTTTCCAACTGGGGGAACTCCACAAAGCCTTTTTGATCTTAAAGCTACAGTGTGTAAGATTAAATTAGACAGAAATGGAATATAAAATAATTTGACTGTTTTCATTATGACAGGATCATTTACATCTATGGAAAAACTAAACACCTTCTTTGTTTTAATGCTAACACCATGGGTTCTCTTACATGTTGGGACAGATAAGAGATATTCAACTTCACCACTCTCGCTGCTAAATCTTACACACTGTTGTTAGGATAAAACAAACAAAAAAAAAACATTATACATTAAAGGTTTATCCATCAAAAATCGGAGCGAATGACAGCGTGTAATATTCACAGCTAGCTTAACTCGCAGTATTCACAGAGTTAGCTATCTGAATGTCACAGGTACAAAATACTTATGACAATGTTTCACAGAGAACAATGCTCTGAAAAAGTGTCTTAGCAGATACAGACAAAGAAAATCATTTCAGGCCTTGTGATATCCAAAGAACAGACTTCCTACTGATTCAGGCTGCTGTAAAAACATGGAAGTGCAAGATGTCGGCCACCATGAAGCAAGACCCTTAGTATCTAAAGTACATATCAATATATTATGGTGTGTTGTATTTACCTTGGAAACACACGTATCTCAGGTTAGCATAGTAACATGTCCACAGATGAAAACTGACAGCAGTGATTTAATATTGATGTTAGTGACAGCAGAAATCTGACTTGTACTCTGACATTCAGAGGTTATATTCTCATATCAACATATTTATGTGTAGTATATATTATTGCTGCCAAATATAAACTACTAAATGTTACACACTGGATGGTTAACAGGGCCTAGTAGGGCTAGTAGGGCTTGACTGGATTGTAGGTCATAGTTCTGGTCCATTGCAGAGCTTTACAGGTGTTAGTAAGTGCATCACTTGATTTCTGATTTGCTGAATTAGCATTGCATTATAACGTTTTGTATAGACAATACAAATCCACTCCAGCGTTTAATGTTTCAAAAAAAGGCAGTTTTATTGCAATTTTTAATAACAGCATACACCAACTCTCAACACACCTGCATGAAACTAATATTACATGATGCTAAATGATACAAATAAGTAGTCTATGCCATGAAATGAATTATTATATAAAAAAGAAAACAACTGATTGACACACACACACACTCACATTACACATCCACTATTTCTCTGCTGCTCAAACACCTCTATCAAGCCAGGTTTGTAGAAAAAGACAATGAAAACATTCATTCTGCATAGTCACAATGTCATTTGCATTTGTATGCCACAGATATGATGTCCACTTGTTGTTTTTGTGTTTGCATTGTAGCGCCCCCTAGCAAACGTTGATAACTTGGTCTTTAAGAGTCGTATCCCATAATCTCGACCTCTAGCCTACGGTACGATGGAATAATTCTAACATCATAAAGTTGTGCCGCTTCACTTTGAAAATAATCTTCAGAACCCTCCGATCACGTCAGCCTTCTCTTGTATGATCTGTTTCCAAACTTTTATAATAGTGTAATATAACATGGTAAAAACATTCTGTCTGTTTCCTATAAACGCTCATCCATTCTGCCAGGGTTATGCAACAGGCAGAGTAAGATACAGTGACAGATGAATGGACAGTGACACAGAGAATAAGCCTACAGTGAGTTGCGTTGGTTGTGGTGAATGAGACCAGTACATAAACAGTTTACTGTAATTGCACAATGTGATTACACCTCCTGGACTACAGGAGGTGTAATCACATCCAAAACATGACAGACAGTGAAGGTGAAAGGAGGCTGTCGGGCAGTACAGCAGCTATTCCTGCGTCTGTGTCACTGTCCCACACTGGGAGGCTACTCTCTCAGAGCCTAAAAGTGGACAGAGTCACGTTAAGACTACACAAGAGAGCACAGAGCAGTCGTCTTGTTCTGTCTCTTCACCAGGGTTGGCAGTGTCACTTTGGCACCCCCTAGCTGGGAGAGAGGGCAGGACTGTTCTCTGTGCTGATGTTAACCAGGCATTCACTGGACTTGAGGCTTGTTAGAGACTTGCAGCTCGGCAGGGAGGCCAAGGACCCGCACAGGCCCATCATGGAGGGGGTGTAGTCTTTTCCTGAAAGGGCGAGGTAGAAACACACAGCGAACATCACTTATTTAAATGAAAGCTTCATTTTCTACCGCTTTATCCTCGATGTGAGGATCACAGGAGAGTTGGAGCCAATCCCAGCTGACATGGGACGAAAGGCGAAGTCACACCCTGGAAAGGTTGCCAGTCCATCACAGGTCCAACCAACCATCTCCTCTCACACTCACACCGACAGTCAGTCTAGAGCAGGGGTGTCAAAGGGAACTTGACTTGTAACCGGAGGGTCGCCGGTTCAAATCCCCACCTGGCCAAAAAGGGCTGGGGTACCCCTGAGCAAGGTACCCAACCCCCAATGCTCCCCGGGCGCCACTCAGTGTGGCAGCCCACTGCTCCTAATTCTAGGATGGGTCAAAATGCAGAGGAATACTTTCCCTAAGGGGATTAATTAACTAACTTAACTCATTTTAACCTGATTCTCTAGTGGGCTGAACCAGTAAAATAATAGTATAATAACTTGAAGTATCTTTTTACAAAACCAAACAAACAAACTGCAAATTTCCTGAGGAAAAATAAGTTGCTTTGGCCCGCGGGCCGTACATTTGACACCCCTGGTCTAGAGTGTCCAATTAACCTCTGCATGTTTTGGACTGTGGGAGGAAACACAAGAACCTGGAGAAAAGCCACGCACACACAGGGAGAACATGGACCAGTGTCCCCCACTGGTCCAATCAATCAATCAATCAATCAATCTGCAAATAGAAATTAGCTGAGGAAACACCTAAGCATGACGTAAACATTATATATTAATAAAAGTTAAATAGTCTTAACATCCAAATAGTCATAATAATATTCTTGGTAAATGGTCTGTGTTTATAGAGCACTTTTAAAGCCTTGATGACTACTCACTTTACACTACAGGGTTTTTTGCCATTCACTCACACATTCATTCAGTGTATCTACAGTATCATGGCACGGCCATCAGGGGCAACATAGGGTCACATGTCTTACCCAAGGACACATTGGCATGTAGACTAGTGGGAGTTGAAAGAGGATCTGCTCTACCACTTACTGTCAGGATTGATTAAAATCAGAATAAACTAAAAAAATAATGCTAACTCCTCAAAAGTAAAACAGGATCAAAATTAAAGTAAGTAAAAGTAAGTCATTGAGAATAAAACAGTAAAACATGAATTATGACAAGGTGAACTGTGAAACACCCACACCACTATAAATAAAGCAACAGCAAGTTCAGGATATCATAAATGAACATCAACACATACTGTGTGATAAATGAATGCACATATAAGATAAGAAGATCTAATGACACAGAGATGGTGACATTATAACTACACAGTCTCTGTGTGTTGACATGATTTTTAATGTCACCTGTGCACCAGGCTCCTCCGTTCTGTTTGCTGTCCGTCCTCTGAGAGTCTGAGTCCAGGCTGATCTCCACTGACAGCAGCTCAGTGCTGGGGAAACTCCTCCTGTGTATGAACACATGAGGCACAACGTCACTGCTTCATGTCTGATACTGAGAGCGGTGACATAACAGCTCATCCAGGACTTAATGTCTCTGAGACATTCCTAAATATTTACATTTGATCCAAAGTGACTTACAGAGGAATTGAGTGTTGAACAATGAGCTTGCATTGCTAACTTTGTACAACCTGCCAGGGTTGGAGTTGAACTTGTGATCAAGAAGTCTCTGCACATGGGGGACCGGTCTTAACCACTGAACTACCCGGCACCCCAGGCTGTGTGTCATCTACATAACAATGAAAGTGTATGATGTGCTTTCATTATTAAACATCAACCTGTCAGATCCCTCCCCAGTAAACTGTTTAAAGATGTGTTTCCTTTAATTAACGGCTCTGTATTTTTTTTTATGACTATTATGAGCCCCAAAGTTTTAAAGTAGCAGTTATTAAACCCCTCCTCAAAAAGCGACCCTTGATCCAGATGTTTTAGCCAATTACCGACCTATATCTTATCTTATTCGACCTTAAATACTACACACACATCACACTGCTTACAGCTGGGACCGGGCTACAGGGTGTGTGTGTGTTTGTGTGTAGTGCTGTGTTACTAACAGACAGTAGGGGGCAGTGGAGAAGCAATCTCCTCACAACAAGCCATTCAACCATCACATGACTCTGAAGCTATTAAATTAGACTCATTTGAAAAAGAAAGTGGTGAATCAGATGAGACGAGCACCATGGTTTAACTCCAATACTCGTGCTCTTAAACAGACGTTACGTAGATTAGAAAGAAAATGGCGTTCCAGTAACCTAGAGGAACTTCATATAGCCTGGAAAGATGGTTTTGTAGCTTACAAAAAAGCCCTACACAAAGCTAGAGTTGCCTATTATTCTTCTCTAATTGAAGAAAATAAGAATAATCATAGATTTCTTTTCAGCACTGTAGCCAGGCTGACACAGAGCCACAGCTCCACTGAACCATCTATTCCTTTAACACTGAGCAGTGATGACTTTATCAACGTCTTTGTGAATAAAATAACATCAATTAGAGAAAAAATGGATCATCTCCTCCCTCATATTGGGACTGACTCATCTTCTAGTACAAGAGCTTTAGAAGCACCAGGTGCACAGTTAGACAGTTTCTCCCCTATAGATCTCCCTGAGTTAACATCATTAGTTTCATCATCTAAGCCATCAACCTGTCAGTTAGATCCTATCCCCACCAAACTGTTTAAAGATGTGTTTCCTTTAATTAACAACTCTATATTAACTCAAATTAATCTATCCTTATTAACTGGATATGTGCCCCAAACGTTTAAAGTAGCAGTTATTAAACCCCTTCTAAAAAAGCGACCCTTGACCCAGATATTTTAGCTAATTACCGACCTATATCTAATCTTCC
This sequence comes from Solea senegalensis, assembly GCF_019176455.1. Classification (NCBI taxonomy): domain Eukaryota; kingdom Metazoa; phylum Chordata; class Actinopteri; order Pleuronectiformes; family Soleidae; genus Solea; species Solea senegalensis. Next base: position 19,571,226 of record NC_058041.1, on the reverse strand, counting down.
CTTTGTTTCTAAAATCTTAGAAAAGGCTGTTGCCAATCAATGATGTGAATATCTGCGCATTAATGACCTGTTTGAAGATTTTCAGTCAGGTTTTAGATTAAACCATAGCACAGAAACAGCACTAGTTAAAGTTAGTAACTCAGATAATGGTCTAGTTTCTTTACTTGTCCTGTTAGATCTTAGTGCTGCATTTGACACCATTGATCATGATATTCTACTGCAGAGATTGGAGCAGACTCTTGGTATCACAGGTGCTGCCCTCTGCTGGTTTAAATCATACTTATCTGATAGATTCCAGTTTGTTCACGTTAATGATAAAGCCTCACTACAAACAAAAGTTAATTGTGGCATTCCACAAGGCTCAGTGCTTGGGCCTATACTTTTTACCTTATATATGCTTCCTCTAGGGAACATTATTAGAAAGCACAACATACACTTTCATTGTTATGCAGATGACACACAGCTATATTTATCAATGAGGTCAGATGAAATAAATCAGGTTGTTCAACTCCAGGAATGTCTCAGAGACATTAAGTCCTGGATGACCTGTAACTTTCTACTTTTAAACTTTTATACTCGGCCCTAAACACCTCAGAGAAAAACTTTCTGATCACATTGTCACTTTAGATGACATCACCCTGGCTTCCAGTTCCACTGTGAGGAACCTTGGAGTTACTTTTGACCAGGAAATGTCTTTTGATTCACACATAAAACTCATTTCCAGAACAGCCTTCTTCCACCTGCGGAACATTATGAAAATTAGAAACATTCTGTCTTTACAGGATGCTGAAAAACTAGTTCATGCTATTGTTAATCTAGATTAGATTACTGTAACTCCTTATTAGCAGGATGTTCTAACAAGTCTGTTAGAACCCTTCAGTTCTTTCAAAATGCTGCAGCACGAGTTCTGACAGGAACTAGAAAGAGAGACCATATAACTCCAGTGTTAGCTTCTCTACACTGGCTCCACCCACAGTTTAGAATTCAATTTAAAATCCTCCTCCTCATGTACAAAGCACTTGATGGTCACGCCCCTTCATACCTGAAAGACCTAGTCTTACCTTATCACCCTAATAGACCACTTCGGTCTCAAAATACAGGTTTACTTGTGGTTCCCAGAGTCTGTAAGAGCAGAATGGGAGACAGAGCCTTCAGTTACCAGGCTCCTCCTCTCCTGTGGAACCAGCTTCCAATGACAGTTCGGGAGGCGGAGACTCTCTCTGTATTTTAAACTTAAAACTTTCCTTTTTGATAAAGCTTATAGTTAGAGCTGGTTCAGGGAAACCTGGACCAGCTCTTAGTTATGCTGCTATAGAACTAAACTGCTGGGGGATTTTCCTGTGGTACACGCACATTCACTCTCTCACACTCAGGGTATGAATATGACTTTTTATATGTCATTAACCTTGTCTCTTTCTCTCCCTAGTTTGTGTCCTTCCTTCCTTCCCTCTCTCTCTCTCTCTGTATTCTCATCTTGCAGGTTGCAGGATCCAGATCCAGTTTTCGAGGCTATCCATATCATACATATCATCACCATTATTATTGTGCTATAATTAAAAGTCGATATCATTGACTGTTTAAACTTGTAACTTGATACAGTTGATGTGTATCTGCTCCTGGTCTCTCTCTCTCTTCTGTCTCTACCTCATCTCCCTCTTGTCCTTTCTCTCCCCCCTTTCTGTCCCCCATTTTCCTTTCACCCCAACCGGTCGAGGCAGATGACTGCACATCTCTGAGCCTGGTTCTGTCAGAGATTTCTTCTTCTGTTTTCTCTCCACTGATGCCTAGTGTTTGCTCATTGTTTGAACTGTTGTGTTTCTCTGCTCTCCTTGATGTTGTCTATGTACAGACCTGAGATCATGTATGTTATGATTTTTTTTTTTTTGGTAACCAAATGATTTCCAAGATACGTTTAGTATATAAATGACAACTTCATTTACACATGTTATTTTAAATTTACACACATACAGTAAATATCAAATAAAAGGTTGACCCATCTGTGGGTCCCGCCCCAGTGTTTGGCAATCGCTGCTTTAAGTGACAGAAGTCATCAAATGTCAGACCTGCGGATCAACTTGACCTCCCCCTGGAGTGTGGGCCACTGGTTGACCAGAGGGATGGAAAGGTTTTTGGCCAGGTGATTGGAGTCACATGGAATCAAGCTTGTCCTGAAATACACGAGGACAAACACAGATGAAATCTTCTCATCATTCCATCAAAATCTAATTTTGACATTTAGTCTCAAAGCCCAGAGAGAAATATTTCATACACATTTATCTGCGGGTGAATAAGACAAGACTCACAGTTGCTCCTGAAGCTCCAGGACTATGGTTTCTAGTTCCTTCTTCTCCTGTAGGTTCTGGCCTTGCAGCTCGTCCAGGCGAGCCTTCAGCCTCTTATTTTCAGCCTCTGTGTTCTTCAGCTGGGACTCACGCAGGCGCACCAGCTCCTCCAGGTAACCCTGACAACACACGTTCACACTGAGTGAAAGATTCATCTGGTTTTACAAATCAGACTAAATATCACTTCACTTATAACTTAAATGACTCATTAGTTCAGGTTTGTAGTGTGGTGCCCACTGAAAACATGGCTTCCAGAATTCACTTAGGTGAATCCAAATGAAGGAATAACACACAGTGACACATTTGAACATGCTGATAAAGCAGCTGTGGATCAACAGCATCAAAAAAGGCTTATTTTCTTTGTTTACACAGTGTGTACAGGATCTAGACGTGGAACCGTTAAAACTGTCAAAGCTATAAGATTTTTTCTTGGACACCTTTGACAGTTACGAGAAAGAAAGGAGGAGAAAGAGTGACCTCTCCACACAGGTGCTACAGAGCTGTGATTTCATGTGATGATAACAAAGATTTAGAGTAATAAATAAAGCAAACGGTAGTAGATGGAAAAGCTGGGAGAATCTTTGACGCTCCGATCATAGACGGACAGAGAATAGTTTTTAAGAAACCTCATCCCTGATTCTTTACAGTTTATTTATTCTTTAACTTTGAAATGTTGTTTTATTTTATTTAATTATGTTTTTACCTGTTTGCAAGAAAGACAATAAAGATCAAAAACTTTTTTTTAAAAGAAAACATCTTTTGCCATTTTGTTTATTTTTCTTTATATTTGACCACTAAAGAAAAGAAAGTTTTCTTCCTTTCAGGTCACCGGTCGACCCCCTGAGGTAAGCATCACCATGGCAACATGACTGATTTATTAGGGATGACTCCAAGAGTAGCAGACACTTTTAGACATTAAACTGATACTGATAAGTTCAATGGTACTAGGTGAAGTCAATACACTTGAGTTACTGTTTTCGAGACTACCCATTATTATTGTGCTATAATTAAAAGTCAATATCAGTAACTGTATAAACTTGTAACCTGATACAGTTGTTGTGTATCTGCTCCTGGTCTCTCTCTCTCTTCTGTCTCTACCTTATCTCCCTCTTGTCCTTTCTTTCCCCCCTTTCTGTCCCCCACCTCTCCTCTGTCCCCCATTTTCCTTTCACCCCAACCGGTCGAGGCAGATGACCGCACATCTCTGAGTCTGGTTCTGTCAGAGATTTCTTCTTCTATTAAGAGAGAGTTTTTTCTCTCCACTGATGCCTAGTGTTTGCTCATTGTGTGAACTGTTGTGTTTCTCTGCTCTCCTTGATGTTGTCTATGTACAGACCTGAGATCATGTATGTTATGATTTGGCGCTATACAAATAAAACTGAATTGAATTGAATTGAATTGAAATATTGTGAAAACTATTTCTCCTAGGATGAGTCAGAAAAAGTCTGTGTGACAGTAACACAAAGCAGCATTATATTCTTAAAACAGTTCAGACTTAATCTGGCATAAATTCTATTAGACACATCTTTTGTCAAGTGACTGAAATCTGTTTTGTGTCCCACATTTTAACCACATTTTTCACGCACCACCACAAATACCCGAACAATACCTTCAGACCACATTTTTAACCATGTTTTCACGTACAACCACAAATACCCAAACAATACCTTTAGATCACATTTTAACCATGTTTTCACGTACAACCACAAATACCTGAAAAATACCTTCAGACCACATTTTTACACACCTTCTGTGCGTTGACGATCTTGAACCTCTGCTCCATCTTGCGACACTTTGTGCTCCAGCTCTCCTCATCAGTGACCAGGGGGATGTAGGGATGTTCAGGGACGCTGTCATCACTGGTGCTGCTGTTGACACTGTGGCCATCTTCATCGTCACTCAGGTAATCGTAGCTGCAACAGATACGTATACAGTATACATATACTACATATATACATATATATATTAACTATTATTTTCATACTTGATTAATCTGTCGATGATTTACTCGTTTGGTCCATGACTATAGTCAAAGAAATGATCAAATGATCATTTCTTCTCTCTCTTAATAAAATTAAATAAGGTTTTGTTTGTAACTTTTTGTTCCGTTTAAAAAGACTTTAAAGAGTGTTTTGCTCTTAATAAATAAATCTGCATCAATGAATAACTTTATTTTTCCAAAATCAATGAGGAATTTAAATACTATTTACAATATCGTCAATATAAACTCAAATCTGTACAATTAAAAAACAAATGATCTTGTGATTCTGTCCCTGAAGACAATGGTATCCAGCCCTGACAATCTGTAAATAAATATTTTTTTTCTTATTGGATAATTATTATAGTTCTGAATGCATTTGTTTAATTCATATACAGCTGAGGTAGATGTATGTACAGTCCTTTCACCAAGCCTTTATCACAGAGGAATATTGCTCTTTACTGACATGATTACGTGGTGACTTGATGATAATGTACAAAGCAAACAAATAAGTTATTTGGAGCTGGAAGAGAGGGAAACAAAAACAAACCTTTGTGTGAATTTCAAGTATGGTGTGTAATCAATCACTGCCGAGGATTTTCCATCCAAGACCTCACCTTTCAGACAGAAACTGTAGTAAAGCAATAATACAAGAATAAGATACAGAGTATGCTCCTAAATGAAAAGTAATAAAGGTCAAAGTTCCCCGACCTAAAGTCTATGGCTCCGAGACCTATGAGCATCCCTGTCAGGACTGTGGCTTCTTCTCTCAACATGATGGCTCCTTCTGTGTACAACCTCCTGCAACACACAGACACGTGTGAGCTGCTAAGAACATGCGTGTCAGAATATACAGAATATATAGTGTGTGGTCAGTTTGTCAGTGTCTCTCACCTGGTCGTCCTACTGTCCCTCAGAGCAGTGGCTATGTATTCAGACAGTCTTTTCTCCATCAGAGCAACTCTAATCCACGCTCTGCCCTGTAGAGGTCACCAGAGAGTAAGATATTCAAGTATTAAACACACACGAGAGCCTGGTATCAAACCTCAATATTTATGTTATTTATCTGATTTATAAGGTCAAAGGTCAAATGTTTTTTATTTATTCACTAAACAAACAGTGAGAGGAGGGATGGACTACTTAAGCCTCTGTGCTGCTATCCTGATATACATGCCAATTCGTGCTTGATGCATTTTCATTTAAATTCATTATTACGGCAGATCCAAAGTCACTCTTTTCTACTGACAGAAACTAAGGAACATAATACTTGTTGAAACTCTCCCACCACCACCACAACAACAACGTCGCCTCACTCTGACGTCACACCCCCGCCATGCTTACACAAACTTGAACAGCCACTTAAATTCCACTGTGTTCTTTTGTCAAACTCCAGATAATTAGAAAATTAAAATAAAACATCAGGTCCTACTTTAGAAAGTAGCCTGTCGTTCACAGACTTGTTCTCCTCCAGTTGAGTTTGGTGAAGAGCTTTGCTATGGCTAAAGTTGCTAACGTCTTTGCTGCTAACGTTAGCTGTGGCTGCAATAGCGACTGGGTGCTTTGCAGTGACGTGGTAGGCCAAACTTGAGCTGCTTCGTGTTAAGCTAACTTATCACTTTATGGTGTCGTCCGGGCGATTTTGAATCACATACAGAAACAGTAAAGTTCCAGATTAAAAATGAGATTAACGCGATGAAAAAACATGCCAAAAATGCTAAATATGATAACACTAACACTAATAACACTAGTTATGTGACATGATCTGATCTGTTTCTGTGGATTTATTTGTGTAACTTCCAGACATTTTTAAAAATAAACATGACAAATGTAGGAGTCAAAGCCTCAGGTCCACTTTTCCATTCAATTCTAAATTCTTCTTCACTTAGACACTTACACATGGGGATGACACTTCTGGGAATATTTTCTGCAATTTGGAGGGAAAATAGTGTAATCTATGTATTATATTGAATAGTATCAAAGTGTGAACTATCATGACTGTTCCTGATACAATTCTTACACACCTCATCTGAGATTTCAGAATCCAATTTGTTCTCGTTACATGAATATGAGGATGTTTTATCCATTTTCTGTACAATTCCATAGATTTTGGTTTGATTTGAAAAAATGCTGGTGCTGCGGCTCACGTTCCTGCTGTGATGAATGAGTCTCAACTGTCTTTTTTCTTTTTTTTATGTTTACAGCGACAACATTTGCAAAATCAAATAGAAAAGAGAGTAACAAAATAAAAACAATCCAGAAACAAAAGCACAAAACATAAAACACACATTTATGTATATAAATATAAATACACATAAATATATGTATGTATATTTAATACACGATAACGCCCCTCCCTCTCAGCACCATCCCATCAAAGCACATATCACTTCACCATCTACCCTGGGCGAAAGAATAACCCTTTAGATAAAATAACATCCACACACATGTTACAGTTTCTCATCCAATATTGTATCAATGCAGAGGCTCCATATTATTATTCAGCTTTAAAATCAACTCTTCAGAGTTACAGATATTTTAGTCATTTCCTCAACCATTCATTAAATGTAATGTTTGTTTTATAACATCTGTGGACAATCCTACAACCTGTGGAAAGAGCGACACACACCACAGAGGTTAAGGTTTGTTTCAGAGGGACAGAAACAAACCTTAACTATTAACATTACTGTTATCTACATATAAGAACTCAAATATCTAAGCCTGAAATACGGCTCACCAGAACCTGTCCATCATTGATGATCTCCTTCATGATATGCTGGGAATTCTATTATGAGGTGTTACGTGTAGAACTATAGTCCAACTTCCTCTGTGTGGGATATTATCCGCTAAAACTCTCAGCACAGCCGGGTAAAGCCACTTTTTCCCTCCATACAAGGACGTGTCGGTCTCTGCCACCCCGCTGACCGCTTCTGTCGGCACCGGGGTCACCTTCAGTGAGGAGCTTCTGCACAAACGGTCCCTGCATGTGTCCCTCGACTGTGAGAGGAAGCCGGAGAACCCGGAGAAAACCCACACACACACGTGGAGAACATGTGACCTCCATGCAGAAAGACCCTTGTTCAAACCGGGGCTCAAAATCACGGTGGAGTGCTGACCACTACTCCACCGTGTGGGACATTTCCAGATGCTGGCAGAAACAACACAGCTGTATGAATAAACAGTCGGCCTTCATCATCATTGATTTATAGATTACTAATTCATGTGCGGTGACGTTTATCAGTTATTATCGCGAAAAATGTCATGTGTGGTGTGTGAACTTATTAAAATGCAAGTGTCTCACTCTGAATCAGAAATACCACAGCAAGCTGCCACTGCTGCAATATGCACTTGCTGTCACTCGATCATCACGACCCCAGAGGTGCTCGCTCACCCTTCCTCCCCCTGCCCACTTTTTGTAGATTTTCAAAATCAGGCATTGGGCGGAGTCAGCTTCAGAACAGACATTTAGTTCCTCTTTAAAGGAGAGACAGGCAACATTCACACACACAAAAATAAGTGCCTGAACCCGAACCCTTAAAGGGGACATATTATCTGATTTACAGTTGGACAGTGTTCGGCTCCATCCTTATGTAGGACGTCTCTTCCTGTGACGACACTCTCGCTGTTTTATGCACACGCTGCCATGTTGATATTGTCAGAGAACTAGTGGAGGGAGGGGGAGAGGAATGAGGGGAGGGAACAGGAGCTGAGCGAGTGCAGTAAAATGGAAACATCAGAAAAATCGATTTTCATTTTTTTGACATCGTCCAAACAAATTAATCCGATTTCAATTAAAAATCGATCAATCGCCCAGCCCTAGATGAACAGCAATGTTTCCTCCACCAGCAATGTTCCTCCCACGGTTCACACTCAACTGTTGTCATGGTAGCGTGCCGGCGTCGACACACCCCCTGGAAGAAGTGGGTGTGTGTTTGCCTGTGTCTCATTTGCATGTAAAGGGACCGGGCACAAAACCGAGCATTAATGAAATAGGGTATAATATGTCTCCTTTAAAATAATGGTATCAGGCATGAAAATGGTACTTGGGCGTGTCCTCATGGTGAGATGCAGTAACTGCATCTCACCACTGGGCTATAGTGTATAACCACATTGTGGAAAAAACTGTTAACACCCTAACCAAAAAGAAGAGATATTCAAATGTGCAGCCAGGTAATATGATGTAAACTGAGGCAGACCAGGGTTTGATTCAAATATACATATCTGACAGTTACTAACTTGAGCTGCAACTAACGATTATTTCCATAATTGATTCATCTGTCGATTATTTTCTCGATTCATCGATTATCAAAATAGTTGTCAATTAATTTAGTAATCGATTAATAATCGATGAATCGGTTAATTGTTTCAGCTCTATACTTAACCCGAGCATCTCCACTGCTGAATAAAGCAAAAGATGAGTCGTCACGACAACCTGACTGAACATCACAGAGGGCTGCCGACTTTCCTGCACACGCAGCCACACAAGATGGAGAGTTTTCCTACTGCATCTGCCAGAGAACGTGATTTGTGTGCTATAGCAGAGTACAGCCAGTAGAAGGCGCTAAGGTTATTGTAGATACACTGTCTGCATTCAAACTTTATCATCGCTGTGTTGTACTTGCCTTGGCTCGTGAGGTGCTGATGTTCTCCATGCTCTCAATGCTGCTGATGCAGCTGTTGGGGACTTTAGCACAGGCCACACGAACATAGTCCCAGAAACTCCTCTGACCGTCGAACCAGCTGCCCGAGCCTGAGAGGAACATGTGACATGAACATTATTATTATTATTCCACACACTGGTGCCTTATAAATCAGTGTGAAGACTGCAGATCAAACGGTTGTGTGTTACATTCAGGGAACAGTGGGTTCCTGAGCAGACGAGTTAGTGACTAAACACAAACAAGACCAATAGATGGTGCTGATGTGCGACGCTCGTAGTTTTTTTTTTGCCCACTACATTAACAAAACATATATAAACATAAATAATTGTCTTCAATAGCAGTGTAACAAATGCTCTCTATTCACTGATCTAATGTTCATGTATTGTGCAAACACAACATCACTGCTATTAAATGTTTTGTCTCAGATTTGTGAAATGTAAGAAGAATTATTGAGAAATTAAAAAACAAAATTCACTTAAGTGCAAAACTTTCACTTAAGAAAACGTGCAAACAATAGTTGGAATCACTGACAGTGTCTTAGTTTGTTGTTTTCTGCCCATAAAACACTTTAAAACCACATTTAACTGGATTATTTGAGCTCCTCTTCAGGAGACGTTTTCTTGAATAATAATTCTCAATGTTGACAGTGATAACTTTTTGGGTCACGTGTACTTCTATAATGTTCTACTGCTTTTTTATGTGCTTATTTGTCTCCAGTGCATGACAGTGACAGTAATGCAGGGTTCACAGCATGTTGAGCTGACAAGATGCATTCACAGACCCTGGGGAATTTCATCACTTCTGCAAACACACCTGAAGACCACTAACTAAATGATTACTGCTGCCATTTGTGATAAAGGATGCACCACAAGTGTACAAAGATTTCTTTCTATGAATGCAGTAACTGATAAAACATTAGCAATAGTCACAATAACTGATCGACTTTTTATAATCAGCAAATAAGCAGATATTTGAGCCCATCCCTTTACTCAGATGCTCATTACCTTTAAAACGGTGGCTGAGGATGTGTTCAAGGATGGCTGCAAAATTGATGAACTCCTCAGAGGAATCATCGATGGGCTCTGCAGTGTATTTCTCCAACAATGTCTTCACTGAAAACCTACGTGTGTGGAAGAAAGAGAGAGTGTGTGTGTGTGAGTGTCATTTAAACAATGAGGTAAAAGCTCAAGTTCAAATTAGTTAACTTAACTTAATTAACTTAACCAGATGTAAACCAGAGTCGTTTAATACATGCCACTACGCAGTCACTCTTGAGAATGACTGCGGCCTTCAACCTGAAACTGAGATCCTTAGGTGGAGCCCAACCTTCACTGGGTTCCAGGTCTCCAGCCCTCCTGGCCCCTCTTGTACAGACTGTGCTGGGAACCCCCTCTCTCTCTCTGAACTCCATGAACAGGTCTTGGTATCTAAGGCTCTTCCTCTCATGGGCCTCATCACAGTCAGTTCCACCAGGACGACCTTCTTCGCCTGCTCGGACCTGATGACTATGTCAGACCTCAAGTCTGTCTGGACGATAGTGGGAGAGTTCAACTTTCATTTGTCAAACATGCTCCCCCTGAAGGATGTTGGCTCTGGTTCTCTGAGCAGAAGATTGTGGTCTTTTCCTCCTCTGCTCCAGGATATCTACAGTCACAGTGAATCACTGGTCATGCTAGTGGGTCATCTAGGGCTGGGCGATATCTCGATATTTATTTACTATATATCCATATATTATATATTACACGGGACAATATCGTTTCTATCAATATAATTCATTCTGCGTTAAAATGGCTGATTGTACTCAATTCCATTGAAAGTCCCTTTGGATAAAAGCGTCTGCTAAATGACATGTAATGTAATGTAAAAAATGACGCTGCGGTTGCCTCCTCCTTATTTCTTTATTTCAGTGACCTCTGACCTTTGACATGTGGCTTAAATTTATAACAGACTGTTTGCCTCTGGAGCACATTTGATCTAATATGCTATAATGCTTTGGAGGACAGAAAAAATAACCAGATATGACTTTCAGTCCTATGAGGTGAGTGTAGGTGGGAGGTAGAGGAGCAGGGAGCTGACAGGAAGTTAACCACTGAAGAATGACATCACTGACTACAGTGATCATACATTTATGGGAACAAATGAATCAGTGAGACAATAACTGCTTCCTTTTGTTTCAGTTCACTGAAGGACGAAGACACATCACAGCGCACAGCTGTTGTTCATCCACTGATGTCCCAGATTAGTGAGTTCAAATGTGTAACTTTGGGACTGGAAGGTTTGAGAGAATCACAACCCTGAGCATTTCTTGATGGACTTTGGTGCAGGAGAGTGAGTCGTTTACGAACTTCTGTTCCCAGTGAGGGAAGAAGAAGATACCACTGCTTTAACCAGGCAGAGATTGTTATTAGGTACTGGGTAAAATCTGTTTTTCCAGCACTATGTGTCAGTATCTCATTACTATCCTTTTAGCATCCATTGTTTTTCATGATGTGATTGATTATGGGCGTTGCAGATTCATTTCCTGCTTATTCCTACTTCCTGTCTAGCTTCAAAGTACAATCATGTAGTATAAGTATAAGTCAGGGTAGAATAGAATATATACACATGCATCACAGACCATAACTCTAATTCATTTCAAAGAAACATGATCCTTCTGCAACAGCTCATAACTTTTTAACATTTTTAAACATGAATATTTTCTGGTTTCTTTGCTCCATGTAACAAATAAATCATCAAAACTCAATCATTTTGTTTTGTGGACAAAACAACTCTTTTGAGATCAGTTTTTAAACATTTTCTGACATTTTATGGGCACAAAAATCCGTGTAATGTAAATGATTACATTTGAAGGTGAAGACATGTCTTATAACAAGTGGAACTGTGGTTTATAAGCGACTGACAGTTTCACGCTCCGCACCAAATTGAGAAAATCTTAATTTTTAGCTTGCTGCTCGTCTACTGCTTCATTGTTTCTTGTGTTTTTACCACTGAGGTAAACCTGAATCATAGGTAACTATGATATTAGAAGTATGTCAATGAATAACAGTCAGACGCATGTGGTCATGTGACACACCTCTTTTGATTGTGGTGTATCTGATGTCTGGTTAAAGTTGTAAAGTAATCGATAAATCAATTTGTAATAGTTATAATCGATTCATCGGTGTGAGTGCTGTCATTTCAGCTTCTTGGTTTATGTGACGGTAAAGTGAATTATTTTGGCTGATGTCACTGTTTTGGGAGATCTGGTTTTATGATATTTTAAGGACTAAACAACTCACAGAGTAATGGAGACAACAATGGACAGAATAAAAGATAAAGACAATGATTGTTAGTTGGAGCCTAAATTGCATTAAATTCTCAGATTGTGTGTCTACTCACAGACTGAGCTCAGGTGTGTGTGTGTGTACTTGTTGAAGACGGTCAGTCAGCTGTTGTCCTGCATGTGGCGTGAGTCAGAGCAGCTGAATGAGACATTGTTGCTTCTGGAACAATGGGAGTGAAATCATCTGCCTCGTGTGAGGACAAGCATCGTCTTGTGTTGTGTTTACGTTGTGTTTCCATCATGGTACAGTCTGGTTTGTACAGTACGGTCAGTTTTGGAACAGTCAGACAGAGAAGACTACCTTAACTCGGTGGGCGGGGCTGCGTCAGCGAGATACGTAGCATGACGTCGTTCCAGAGTTCCGTTTTTCTGTTACCCAATAAACTGACTGTTGTGGGGGAGTCTGGTACCCAAAGGGAAGGGACTGAATAATGGAACGTTATACATACCATTCCACAGAGAAGGGCAGATTTACTATAACCCTAACCTCAAGCTTAACCTTGATACAGTCTTTTGTGGGCTATAAAGACATGGTGGTCCATTGGGGTTTGATGTAGCTCCATGTTTGGCTCCGATGTGGAGGAAACACGAGGCCTTTCTGTGTGAGTCAGTTTTCCTCCCACAGTCCGAACACATGCAGAGGTTAACTGGACACTCGCTGACCGCAGGTGTGAGAACGGTGTCATCTCGCCCTTTGCCCTGACACAGGGTGTAACCCCGCCTTTCACCCTGTGTCAGCCAGTTTGAGCTACCATCTCACATATGTCACAGATATGATCATATCATGCACTGCTATTATCAACCTAATTCTAAATAAAACAGATTTAAATACGCTGCTCAATAGAGGTCAGACACGCCTCCTCCACCTGGTGTACACATACACAATCCTTGACTGCTAAATAGGCCATAAACTGTATATATGTACATATATGTATACATATATTTATTTCTACCCAGTGATGGCCTCACTGCCTTCATGATCTGATTCCCTAGGGTGCCAAGCAGTCCTTGTCCTAGGAAGGTTGTCGTCATAGCAACCACGCCTCCATCAGAGCGCAGAAAATAAAAGGCAGTGACAAAAATGACAACGCTAAATGATCACCCACACTGAGAGAGTGAGACACTGAGAGAGTGAGACGTGAGACATGAGAAGCCCACAGCACTGGCTTCATGTCTGCAGAGGATGACGTCACAGTGGATGTCAGGATATGTCGTCATATGGTTATTGTATACATGTATCTTCTGTGACGAAAATAAAACCGGAACGTTGCTATGACACCGCATGACTCAGAGCGAACACACACACACACACACGCGCGCGCGCTCGCGTACCTGCAGACGGTGAGGAGGTTCGTTCTCTCCACGGTTACGTTCCGAACCGACGCCTTTTTCGAGGCATCGCCCGCGGCCATCGCTGCCTGCACAAAGCCGGGCTCCATCCAGGAGAGAGGGAGGGGGGAGGAAGTCCTGATATCAGAGGACCTCTCCCTGTCGGCCGCCGGTCCTCCGCTCGTGGACTCTGTGTGGGTGAAACATCAGAGGCGCCGACAGGCAGCAGCGGAGGTCCTCGTGCAGCTTATTCACCGAGAGAGGACTCGCAGCATCCACATCTCTGTCCCCGCCCTCTTTTTAACATCACCATGACGACACCGGTTTGTCTCCCATCGTCCCCCCTGAACAAGACGAATCACCTGAGCAGCCACTGTGTTATTAAAGGGATAGTTGTGTTTTTGGCTGCAGGAGATCAGACACATGACCATGTGGATATTTGTATGAGTAGCAACTCTTACAATTACTCCACTACATTTCCTCTAACTATCTTTATTACTTTATTACCACCAACAAAAATCAGAAGACAAAAAGACAGGAAGTAAAAATTCATAAAGTATTCATGTACAAAAGGACAGGAAGTAAAGATTCATAAGTATTCATGTACAAAAGGACAGGAAGTAGAGAATTATAAGTATTCATGTACAATAGGACAGGAAGTAGGGATTCATAAGTATTCATTTAAAAAAGGATAGGAAGTAAAGATTTATGAAACAGTTATGTACAAAAGGACAGGAATTAAAGATTCATAAAACAGTTATGTACAAAGGGACAGGAAGTAAAGATTCATAAATGCACATTTATAATATATAGAAATATTGCATATTTAACAAATATAAAAATATTGCACATTTATAAATATAAAAATATTGCACATTTATAAAATATAAAAATATTGCACATTTATAAATATAAAAATATTGAACAACAAAAATATAAACATATTGCACATTTATAAATATAAAAATATTGCACATTTATACATATAAAATGTGCACATTTAAAAATATAAACATATTGCACATTTATAAATATAAAAATATTGCACATTTATAAATATAAAAATATTGCACATTTACAAAATATAACAAATATTGCACATTTATAAATATAAAAACATTGTACATTTATAAAATATAAAAATATTGCACATTTATAAATACAAAAATATTGCACATTCATAAAATATAACAAATATTGCACATTTATAAATATAAAAATATTGCACTTTTTATAAATATAACAAATATTGCACATTTATAAAATATAGAAATATTGCACATTTATAATTTATAGAAATATTGCATACTTAAAAAATATAAAAATATTGCACATTTATAAATATAAAAATATTGCACATTTATAAAATATAAAAAAATTGTACATTTATAAAATATAAAAATATTGCACATTTATAAATATAAAATATTGCACATTTATAAAATATAAACATATTGCACATTTATAAATATAAACATATTGTACATTTATAAAATATAAAAATATTGCACATTTATAAATATAAAAATATTGCACATTTATAAAATATAAACATATTGCACATTTATAAATATAAAAATATTGCACATTTATAAATATAAAAAATATTAAAATTTATAAATATAACAAATATTACATTTATAAATATAAAAATATTGCACATTTATAAAATATAAAAAATATTACACATTTATAATATATAGAAATATTGCACATTTATAAATATAAAAATATTGCACATTTATAAAATATAAAAAATATTACACATTTATAATATATAGAAATATTACTGCGTTTATAAATATAAAAATAATATTACATTTATAAAATATAAACATATTGCACATTTCTAAATATAAAATATTGCATTTATAAATATAAACATTTTTATTTATAAATATAAAAATATTACTTTGTTATAAAATATAAACATATTACTTTTACATTTATAAATATAAAAAATATTGCACATTTATAAATATAATACACATTTATAATATATATAATAAATATAAAAATATTGTGTACATTTATAAAATATAATAATATAGAAATATTGCACGTTTATAAATATAAAAATATTGCACATTTATAAAATATAAACATATTGCACATTTATAAATATAAAAATATTGCACATTTATAAATATAAACACATTGCACATTTATAAATATAAAAATATTGCACATTTATAAAATATAAACATATTGCACAGGTAATTAAGTGAAGTCCATTAGGTTTTTTTTTTGCTATCAATCTGACAGTAGCCGGGAAGAAACGAGTTCTGAGAGTTTTAATACTGTGTCTCTGTGTCTCTGTGTCTCTTTGTGACTGAGCAGAGAGTGAGTCCCTGATGATCTCTTCTGCTCGACAACGCTGCTCGTACATGCAATCCATGGAAGAACGTTTTTTGTCTAACTTCATCTGGAAAAATGGTACACATTATATCAAAAAAGAGTTGTTATGAATAATGATCAACTTTAATACACTAAACAATGCTTTTAAGATAAATTGGGCTAAGCATTTCCCACTGTCTCAATTTGGAATTTTATTCCCCACTTCTCTTTTTTTTTTATTACAATGTGGGCAAACTCCCTGTAAAACTGTCCAGTTTCCATAAGCAGGTCGTTTCTCTCATTTATAAGCACAATCTGATCAGTCACTCTTTTTTGAGACCTGGGTACAGAATCAGATTCTGCTGGTGAGTCAGCGATTTAAAGAAGAAATCTCTGACAGAACCAGACTGACAGAGCTCCACCCACTTCTGTCTTCCTCCCCACTGATGGAAAAATCTCTTTTCTAAACCTTCTCTAAATAATAAGTACGCCCGTGCCTCGTTTCAGAAAGAAATTGTGTCTATTCAAAATTATTATTTGTATTTATTGGAACCGATTTGTAAACACCCTGGCAAAGCTTTATGTCTCCTTGTTTCATGCACTACATGTTTCTGTAAGTCACATCTTTAGTGTAAACCCTGTTTTACACTTGTACGTGGACTTTTTAAATGACCGCGACATGTGTCGTAGCGGTACGTGGACTTTTTTTCAACCTTTGGCTGCGTAACACTTCCTGTTTACAACCCATAGGGACAACGAGCAAGAATATTCAACACCGATGGAGACAGCTAACGCGAACAGCAACAAACGGGACAGAATGGTGACAACTCCTGCAAATACTCCAGAAAAAGCACAGATGGAGAAGAAAGGTACGTCTCTGGAGCGACAGAGAACAAGAATCGACAAATCCTCATTCTGTTTGGGAGACGTACAGTGAGAGATGACATCTGGAGACAGACGAGGGCTTCTCCTGTGTGTGAAGAAGAAGGGATGTTACAGAGACAACAATCTCTAATGGTCCTTTGAGTGATCATTGTACTATTAATCTGAGACTAAAAAACAGAGACCACAATAATACATTTAAAGATTATTGGAAATGTAATTCCCAGTTGCTAAGAAATGTGGAATATTGCAGCTCTATTAAAACACCCATTTTGGATATCAAAAATGATGATTCCATTAGCACATCGATATCCAAGTGGGAATTTCTAAAATTTAGCATTAGAAAATCTCAATTGCATTTGGTAAAAAACAAATGTGGTTAAATGAATCTTTAAATTAAGCTTATGAATCTTTATAGCAAGTGACTGAGGAAGAAAAAGTAAGAATTGATAACAATCCAGACTGGATGTGAGGACCAGAACCAAGTGGATAGAAAAACGCAGACAAGACTATGACTCAGTTTGTAGTCTGATAATCAGAGAGGAATGCACAGATTCTAAACCTCTTTCATTTTTACAGTAACTTTTACAAATCCTCACACTCAGAACAAAATGTCACATCTGATTCCGGTAATTGATGATAACTGTAAAGAAATCTGTGATGAAGACTTAACAGTGGAGGAGTTTGATTAAACACATGAAATCTGACCGCTCACCTGGGCCAGATGGACTTACAACTAATTTCTATAAACATTTTTGGGAAGATATAAAACCCATATTGTTCCAAGCGTTAATTGAATGTATAAATAATAAAGAGCTCATGGAAACAATGAAACAAGGAGTAATAAAGTTGATTCCAAAACCTGGAAAAGATAAGAAACTGTTATGGTTTCAGGCACAAGACTGGTGGACTCCAGACAAAAGTAAGGTTTAACAAAACGTTGACTTATTAAGTGTACAAACAAAAACGCTCTCAAGGAGGATCAAACAATTCTCAACACACATAAATGAACCAAGGAAGCATCAAAGACTAGACTATGCAAAAACTTGACGATGTAGCTCATGGACGAATGAAGCATGAGGTAAGTGTTAACAGGTGAATACGATCAGGGGCGGGGCAGACAATCACAGTGGCAGGAAGTCACAGAAGGGAAGGAGGTCAGGCTCTGAAACGAGAGGGAAAGGTAAATACAAAATAAAACAGGAAGTGCATATGAAAAATACAACATGAGTGAGTAACCTAACAAATCTGCCCAGATATTACAGAAACTTCTGAGCAACCTTAGATTTTTACAAACGTCTTGGCAGCAAGATTAAAAACAGGCATCTCTGAAATAATCAGGAATTCTGTGCAGGAAGGTTGATCCATAATAATATCCGCCTGGTTCTGGATCTTATTGATTATAATCACCTAATTAAGGACGATGGTTTTATGTTGTTTCTGGACTTCCGCAAAGCATTCGATTCTATTGAGCAGGTTTTTGTTATTAACACATTTAAACGCTTTGGGTTTGGTAACGCATTTCATAACATGATTGAAATGTTACACACTGATATTAATAGTTGTGTTTCCCGCTCAGAAGGCACGTGTTCCAGGTTCAGTGTTGCAGCATTTCATCTCTTTTATTCATTGCAGCCACTGAAATGCTAGTTATAACTGTTACTAACTCTAATATTAACGGTTTAGACATAAGTCAGCTTGCTGATGATACAACAATATTTCTTAAAACTAAAGAACAAATTCCACTGGCCTTAGATGCTATAAAGCCTTTTTGTCAAGCCTCCGGTCTGAACCTGAATCTGGACAAATGTGAACTCATGACTGTGTGATATACCTGTCAGAAATGAGATCAGATATCTGGGAATTTAGATAACGAAATGTGCAGACGATAGTGAAAAAAAGAATGTTCAAAATACTTTTGATACATGCAACGTTAACCAAGGTTGAATCATTATCCAGATTAATCTATCCAGCATATTCCCAAGCCATCCCACCGAGAATTATGCAAGAAATGAATACAACAAATTTCAATTTCATACGGAAAAAAATAAACATCACTACATCAGAAATAGAGATGTGATAAAGGACTACGAGGACGGTGGTATAAAAGCAATTGACTTTGAAATTATGAATGAAATGGCTTAGATCCTTCTTAAGGAACAATGACGAGATATGGTTCTCGTTACCTTCTCTTGTTTTCTACAAAGTTGGAGGTATTGAGTTTCTATTAGTATGTGATTTGGAAATATTCAAACTGCCCATAAAACTTTCCAAATTTCACACTTAACACTTGAGATGAGAAAATGACGTTCAAACATCATTTCCGTCCTGATAATGTCCCATTGTGGAACAATAGGGTGATATTGAGTCGAGGGAGATCTATGTTTATGAAAGACTGGATGACAAAACTAATCTGGTGTGTTTTACATAGAATGGATGGAAATGGAAACATTGTTGAACTGAATGACTTTAATGTTAAATATAGCACAAGTTACTCTAATGAGGTCTATAATAAAAATAAATGTACACAAAGTGAAGATAGATGATCTGGAAGTAAAAATGTAATAATACGTTTTTAAGGCAGTATTTAGTCAATACCTTCTATCCAAGTAGAACAAAGAGTTATAACAAATCTGAAATATCAACTATTCAAACAAAATACTTAAAATTCCCAATTCCCCTCAAGTATAAAGAAGTTCATTTTAAAACCATGAACAACATTTATCCCTCACATGAATTTATGAAAAGTAGATTTAAATGTGTGATAGAAAACTGTTTTTGAACGTGGAAACAACAGAGCACGTGTTTTATGAATGTGAGAAGTGTCTCCACGACTTCATATCGTCCAGTTTTGGTCTTCTCACAATATTCAAATAATCCTCAGAGTTTTTAGTTAATAATCTTATTATTATTATCACAAAATATTACATACATAAATGTAATATTTATGTATGTATGCTCTTAAGAATGAACTCTCCCTGTTACATAAACCCTGAAACAAATAAATAGTCCCATGCAAATAAACTCTACACATTTTTAGCAGAATGTAACATTTCCTAAACCCCTTGTTTGGTTGTTTGTTGTTGTATTATTTTTATTTTCTTTTATTTATCTTTCTATTTTGCACTTCTCATTCTTTCCTTCAATGTAAATGTGTTGTTTATTTTATATCATAGTTAGAATTCCTTCTTTTGGTTCTTCATAGGAGGTGTGATTGATTTTGAAATGTGAAATGTTGTTCTTATGTGACTTTGTCATCATTCTTATGTTAATAAAGCTTTAATAAAACAAACAAACAAACATCGAGGCCGTTTCTCAATATCCATACTTGTGCGTACTTGTGCGTACTTGTGTACTCCCGTACTTGTGAAAACGTCATCAGCCTCTGTCCAAGTGCTGTTCCAATTCTCAAGTAAGCGAACAGCGAGGACGGTTCTTGAACCCGGAAGTGTTCTCGCTCCGCCCATGTTTACCAAGTATGCATCGTAGGTGACTTAAGCGTGTATCCCAGAATACATTTCGGCGGAGCATAGCAGCAGATAATAGAAATATAAATCTGAAATAAATATTTTTCTGTGTCCCGGAACAAAGTTTTAACATCATTTGAGGCGAGAAATGAGTCATTTATAATTCAAATATGTGGTTTGTGTATGAAGATATGACGTATTTATAGTTTGGCAGCGACGTTTGTCGGAGGTGATCAGCTCCGCCTCTGTGGGCGCTCGGCGCTCACTGTGCCCGGCACAGAGCAGCGTTACCTCGGCCTGTCCTGATGAAATGATCCGCTGGCTCAGACGTCGCTGTCATTAGATGCTCGGTGTGATCCATAGATTTGTTGTTGACGTGTTATTTTGATTTTAATGGAAACGTTTTGACCTGACAGTTTGAAAGTTTGTATATCATAATTTTTTTTTAAATTTCAACTTTCAAAGTTAGATTTATATTAAAGTCGCACGGTCATTGTATCTGTACTTAAATATAATATGTAAATATTAGCTATGTAGAGTAGTATATATTTGTACACGTCATATATATATATACATATATGTATATATATATATATATATATATATATATAAATATACACTACACTATTCAATGCTGTACTCTATTTTCCACATTATATTATTTGTAGTGTATATTTTAATAGAAATAAATTAATAAATGAAGTTAAATATTTAAAATGTAAAAATAATAACAACATATATGTGCATTTATTAAAAGTATTTCATATGTTCATTTATCAACACCGTAGGTGGCGCTAATGAGGCTGCAGCACTTGGCGCCAGCCACCATTCAAACAGCAGAACAATACATACATACTTGCATACTTGAGTATTGAGAAACAACCACATACTTGTGTCCTCCCGTACTTGGCAAGTATATACTCCCAGCGTACTTCTCAAGTATATACTTCCCAAGTAAGCAAGTACATACTTGCTAACTTGAGTATTGAGAAACGGCCCGAGACTTTCACTTCCGGTCCGTCACTCTAAGACGTCAATGACAACGATTCCCATGCGCTCCCCCTTTGGCTCTTAGAAGTAACACAAACAAACTTAAATCTGACAGAATTAAAAGACAACCGGACAAAACCGCTCCACTTTCATACTGTTCTGTACCGGACATCAGGCGACGCACCAGCGCACGTGGCACTGGGAGGAAAGCGCCACTCTCGCTGTTTTCTGCTCACGCTGCCATGTTGATATTGTCAGAGAACTAGTGGAGGGAGGGGGAGAGGAATGAGGGGAGGGAACAGGAGCTGAGCGAGTGAGCGCTGTAAAGACGACAAATCAGAAACCCCCTGGAAGAAGTGGGCGTGTGTTTGCCTGTGTCTCATTTGCATATAAAGGGACCATGCACAAAACCGAGCGTTCTGAAAGGGGCGGGTTTAGCAGGGTTATTGAACTACTATGATGCTTCATCCTTATGGTATTTTGACCAAAGCACGTCACTGACATGTTCATTAGGACACCAGGGAACTAGTTTAACTTGGAGAAATAAGGTATAATATGTCTCCTTTAACTGATCTACAGCTCGGCATTGTTCACTTTGATTCTTGTGTCGGACGTCGGGCTCATGCTTCTTCCTGTGTAAGCACCAGTGGTGGGCTGTCAGGGCCAGCAGGGCCTTCTCTGAGTATGTAAGTATCTGCAGCCACTGGACATCAGTGTGAACCGGGCATTTAAAGTGGCACAAGAGTGGGAGGCTTGGAAGACGAGCAGCAAGAAATCCTTTACTAAAACAAGCCGCATGTGAAGAGCATCTTTAACTCAAGTCTGCCAGTGGATCCTAAACGTGGAGCCATGTCAAAACATCAACCATCACCAACGGGTTCCCAAAGACTGGTGCGTGATGGAGAAGACGCCGTGCGCTCAAGTGACAGCAAAAACAAGGAGACTGAAGTGAGTGACGAGATCCTGAGGCTGTTTAATTCGGACACTGAATTAGAGGACTTTGATGGTTTTAGTGCGCAGGAGAAAGATGAAGAAGGCGATCAGTGACTTTTTCTGGTATATGTTTTTACCAGTTATTAGGAGATACTGGAATGCTCTTCATGCACTGTTGAGTAAAAAAGCATAAGCAACATAATTTGTGTGTTACCAATACAAATGTATATTTCAAGGTAGCCGCGTTACAGGCACCGTTACAAAAAAAGCTTTTGTTTATGTTACCAAGCGGATTAAATGAAAAAGTTCAAAAATCCTCACATGTGATATCTTTCTGTGTAAATAGCTCACATGGCAGATAAAGAACAGCCGGCACCTGCGACACGCCCAGGTCACCTGCTGTCAGTGACTCACTTCTTACAGTAATAAGCACTGGCTTAAAATCCAGTGCGGCTTGTACTGGATTATTAAGGACAAAATAGATTTTCTTTGTAAAATTAGTCCGGAATGTACGGTATATATGTGTCTGGCGCTAGCCCCCAGTGATGTCATCAACGACGTTTGAACCTTTGGTGGGTTTTGAAGTAAACTGTGATCACTGCATTAACACCACTGATCCATCATGTTTCTGATCTCCTTCGTGTGGACTTTTCACGGCGATCGTTTGGAGAAAAGAAGGAAATGATTTCAAGCGGAAGACCTACACCCAAGAGGTACATCATTTACGGTAGTTCCAGTGTTAATGATGAATGTATAACATGTTTTAGAAGTGGTGAGGACAAAACTGTTGATCATAAATAGCCTATGCTTATGTGGAAGCTTGTTCTTGTGTCATATAGTGGTTTGTGAAACTGCGTTTGCTGAGTGACATAACGGAAGATGTGGTGCTAATGATGCAGTAGAACTATAGATGCGCAGTGATGTGTGTGTGTGCGCTATGGTTGTTGCAGATCAACTGTCTCGTGAATAATAGTGTGTTTTGTATGTGGTTGTGTGTTTTCTTTTTTTTTTTACTGAAACCCCACAGGGTGCTACTGATAAGCACTGGTACCACACAGGAGGTCTTCCATAACTGTGGTACTCTCCCCAGGTTCAGGCTCATGTTGAAGATGATCCCCATAATCCTGCACATCTGAACCAGGATTTGAGGAGCCTGGAGCTGATGCCGTCAGGATCTGCTGCCTTCTTCACCTTCATCTGCTTGACCTCTTTCCTCACCTGGTTAGGTGTGAAGGACAGACTGCGAACTGTGCACTAGTGATGCAGATGAAAGGGGTTGCAGCAGGACTGACTGGATCGGGGGAGGAGTGGGAGGCTGATCAAACAACTTTAGGTCATTAGTCCACCTCTGGTCCCCTACAGCCTGGGAGGCCAGAGATGGTTTTCAGGCCTCTCCAGACTGGCAGCTGTCCTTCCCCTCCCTGATCTTCCTCCTCAGCTCCCTCTGCACAGTCTTCAGTCTTTAGTTATTGTTATTGTGTGTGTGTGAGCCCGTCGATGTCCTGATGTCCTCCCCATGTCCTCTGCAGTTCTCCACACTGTAGACCTGAAGCAGTCCATCAGAGCCTCATTGGTCTCCTCAGACCATACTTTACTGTGCGGGTCACAACTGGTTGCCTGTGCACACAGGAAGGAGATGAACCAGGTTGTCTCCGTGAACAGCAGGATGCTACAGTGTCCTAACAAAACATCCTACCCATCGAGACGTCCTACCGAGGCTTAGTGCGCATGCGCACAGATTAAAAAAAGAAGTTATCAGGGTTAAGATTACACGCCCATAATTCTGTCCCTCCCTTAATCCAGGTGTTTTGGAAAGTATTAATTGTTTTCCACTTTATTTAAGTTAATGCTTGATTTTCCCTGACTCTTTTTCTGTTTCTAACCATAATTAAATGCTAAGTATTTGGGGGTGGAGTGGCTCAGTGGTTAAGACCGGTACCCTGAGTGCAAAAGACATCATGGTCGCAGTGGTGGCAAGTTTGACTCCGCCCCTGGCTGATTGTACTCAATTCCATTGTAAGTCGCTTGGGATAAAAGCGTCTGCTAAATGACATGTAATGTAATGTAATGTATTGTAATGTAATGTAATGTAATGTAATGTCTTGACCACTCAAAACTGCTCGCACACTTCCATGCAGCTCATCTTTCAAACCCATTCACAGCCATCAGGAGTAACATGGGGTTAAGCGTCTTGCCCAAGGGCACATCGGCATGTAGACTAGCAACCTTTGAGTTAAAAGACGACTCGCTCTAGCACTGAAAATAAATACAGAAATAAGACTGTACGACACACAGACACTCATCACATGTCATGATGATATATCATTGTAGCCATGGAACAATACACATTTCAATCAGCCATTGTATTTATTATTATTTAATAAAGTTTATCCTTATTAAGCTTTATCTTCAGATTATCCTACCTGGATGATTTTGAAGACACGTAACATTGTGACCAGTAGTTTCCTGTGATGTCTTGACTAGACGGACATTTATTTACCCTCTTGGAACATGCAACATACAGCGCATGCAGACAGGACGGTGGACATATAATAATCTACACCAGTGGTGTCAAAGTTGCGGCCCGGGGGCCACATGTGGCCCGTCAATTGATATCAAGTTGTAACGAGTCATTTCTATATGTTTTTATTATTAAATGAATAGATTAATTTTGATTGTTGCATATTAAAACAACCACTTATTATATTTTATTTTATCTTATATAATATATAAGATAAATTATATAATTTTGAGCTCATATTGTCCACCGCAACTGTTACTTTTTTTTTTTTTTACTTGACTGGCCCCCGACTGACCGGACGAGACAGTCATTGGCCCACAGGTCATTTGAGTTTGAGGCCCCTGATCGACACTCTTGTAATGTTGCTGTGATAGTGGTAGAACAATGAAAGGGTAAAACATACTGTTACTTTTACTTGAGTATGTATGTAGCTTTGTTCTCTCCCTGTTGGCTATAGCTGACAAAACCTTGCCAATCAAATGCAGCCAGTTGAGTCACATCACAAGTGTGCCGCTGCACCAGCTGTTAGCCACTCAGCTGTTAGCCGCAGATTTTGGCTCCAAGTGGACTTAAAACACACCAGCGTGTCCGACACCGAGGCTCTGGTCTGCGGGTTTTGGTCTCCTGTCTCTGGGTTTCAGCTCTTAGTTGTTTCAGCTGTCAGCTGAGCAGCCAACCAATACTTTTACCGTGCCGATGTATCTGAATTGGATAATCCAAATTGATTGTACTTTTAGTTAAACGATGATGTATTTAATTTCCCAAATAGTTCATATATTATTGTTTTAGTTCAAAGGTTATTTATTTTATTATAAAGACCGTATTTAATGTTTTATTTAAAATATTATTATTTAACAAATCTTAATTTGAACTTTGCTGTTTTATATTATATTGTGTCTATTTTGTACTGTTTGTGTTGCTCTGAATATTTATATATAGTATATATATATATATAGAGAGTACTTGAGTAGTCTTTTCATTGCATACTTTTTTACTCTTACTCGAGTCATTAATTTCATGAGTACTTTTACTTCTACTTGAGTAATTCTTATCTTAAAGTAACAGTACTTTTACTTGAGTCATTTTTTGGCTACTCTACCCAACTCTGTATTTCTTCAAATGTCTGGTCCCTTGGGTTTACTGGGCTGGACAAGGTTTCTGTAAGTCAAGAGTCTGTAAGTGGTAGTGACCATTACACTTTTTATCGTTGGCTATTCAGTTAGCTTCAAATAATTGATCCAGTCTATCAATGTGTGCAGTCCATTGTTCATTTCCTGTTTAAAACTTGTTAATTCTTCCAATCAGGGCCATTATCCTCATCTGCAGTTTACTGTGGTGTCTTGACTAGACCATTTATTTAGCGCCTTGGAACATGCATGTGCACACAACCATGAACTCAATACAGTATACCCTGAGATCCATAAAGCTTAGCGGTGACTATAATGCAACACCTCTGAAAGTACGCCACATTTCCCAATAGCTCGGTCGTCACCAGACTAGACGCTAAATGGCCCCAAGTCTTTGTATTTGTACCTCATACAAACACACTTCAAAAGACCTGAACTATGACTTTAAATATCAGGACTTGTCACATCGAGACTACCTTACAATGGCCTTCCTTTGTAAAAACAATTGAACTAATACATTACATTTACGTTCTCCATGCTGTCAAAATGCATAGTGAGACTTGACGTTTCCATTGAAAATGATGGATGAGGTGCAAATGTTACAGCCACAGCATGAACATGTTACGTCATTGACATGTCAACAGGTGCCGTGACACAGGAAACTTTTCACATTTTTCTTTGAAAGAAGTGATGAAATGTATCTGCAAAGGTCATACTAGGGGAAGACAAAGGAACAGGATTTATGATATTAATATATATATCATGTATATATATATACATGATATATATCATGATGATACGTAACAGAACAGGGAAAAATGATTTCTTCACAGTATTTGTATTTATTTACAGCAAAACATCCATTTCAAGAACTGCCAGCTGAGATCTGAGAACAATACCTCGCAAAGTACACAGTATTAATGTAGCTAGTGGTTGTTATGGTGTCCAGTTATCTGCTTAAACAGCTTAGAACATATTTAGTGTTTTTAGTGTGTATTTAGTGCACTCAGACATAAATTGGCAAAAGAATAAACTGTCAGAAAGATAAAGAAAACAAACAAACAACACATACGACATACAATCAAATTCAGCCAAACATCGCCGTAGATTTCTTTAAAAAAAAGTGAACATGCTGGTGATTTTAAAATAAATACATTTGAGGACGAGGTGTCCAAAATCCCGACTGTCGAGCCTCGGTTCCGTAAATGGAAGGCAGAAATAAATGTTACTGTAAATTGTGGTCAAAGATTACAGTGGTATGAGTGTGAATGTAAACATGGTGTTGGTGGTGAGTCCCTTTAATAAATCACAGAATTTAATTCAATTCAAGTAACAAAACTTTGACGGAGCAAAAAGTTCAATTCAGTTCAATTCAATTCAATTTTATTTGTGTATAATATACATCATCTCAAGGCTGTGTACATAGACAACATCAGAGAGTCCACAGGATTGTTGATAAATTTGATTTTACTCATCAGTGACGATATCTGATTTCTTCGCATGTTAACAGACACATAAAAGCAGGGAAAAGTAATTTTCTGTCCTCTTTACATCTGATTATCACTATACTATATCTGACATATAGTATTTACAGTACTGTGAGCACACCTTTAGTAACTGTTGGACTAAATGTGTCTGTGTCATTTTCATATGTAAGATGATTAATGACAGAGTTTCCATTGATGCCGTCAGTTTTGACAGTTCATCCATTTATGCATGGAATACAATGGGAGACACAATTCTTCCTTGTTAACACCATCATTGAAGTGAAATGGGCCGGATACAACATTGCCTCATTTGACCAGCATTTTTTTAGCTTGTGACTCTCAAGGGGTCACCACAGTGGATGATGCAGCCCTCACATTTATCCAGACTTTATCCAGAGTACATCTGTGGCTGGGGATTTTTTAGAGTGTCACTGCAATGTAAATGGTTTGTATTTAATAAATAAAAGTGCTATATAAATTCTGTTTATATAAAAAAGACGTTTCGCTCGCACACTGAGCTACCGTCGCCCGGGTGTAATCAGAGACCAATCAGTCATCCCTGACTGTATCCTCATAAAGTGCATGAATGAATGAATTCATTAAATACATGTTTCTCCTGCTTCTCAGTTAATGTCACTGAATGTCAGCTGGGATTGGCTTTAGCTAACATGTAACTATGAAAGTGTTACGACTTCCATGTTGGGTTACATGGTACATACGTGTGCTCAAATAAATCAGATAATTTACATTATGTTTATGTAGCTGGTGAAAAGACATGAAGAAGAACTTGCTAACTGTCATTCTTCATGATGATAAATAATATCAACATTAATGATATTTATGCATGTTAGTAAGCACCTAGTTAATGGTGAATATGTGTTCCCTAATCTAAAGTGTTACCATAATATCAGTGGTTTGTGTTATGAGTTATAAGCTATTTTGGCAAGTGTTCTCTCGCTTCTCTTGCATGTCCATCACAGGGCGATGATGACGTCAGTGGCATTTGAGGTGAGAACACAGCCCAAACGCTGAGGCGCATTTGCGTCCACACACTGGGCATTTGCCGGTGGCTCTGGGGTCAGGTCTTCTTTCCTTTCTGGCTTGCCACTTGTGATCCAGGTTGTCTCGTCTGTTCTCCTCAAAGGTATCTACTCCTTGGTGGACAGCAAGGTGCCAGGCACATCTGTCAGAAGCAATGGATTCCCATTCACGTTGAGGGATGCTGCATGCCGTAAGGGACGACTTCAGCGAGTCCTTGAAGCGTTTGTAGGGGCTTCCCACCTTCCTCGTGCCAGTGGTGAGCTCACAGTAGAACACCATCTTCGGTAGCCGTGTGTTGACCATACGTACCACATGACCAGCCCATCATGATGAGTGCTTCAGTTCCAGGTATATTTGCTCGTCGGAGCACTTCTTTGTTGGGAACCCTGTCGGTCCAAGAGATGTTGATGACCTTGTGCAGGCAGCGGAGGTGAAACTGGTCCAGTTTTTTGCTGCTTTTTGTACAGTGTCCATGTCTGTTGCCTTGTTTACCCCACAGCCATGTCCAGATCCTACCTAAGGAGGAACCTGCCTTTGCAATCCTGGGTCACTTTCAGTGGGCAGTTTCTTGATCTGTTCCCTGAAGTTTTTTTTTTTTTATAACTTTTATTTATCAAATGCAAGTCACAGACATAAAGTGCATAAATGGATACAATGTATTTTCTTCTTTTTTGAACTTAAATGAACACCCCCCCAGACCCATGGCCTTCTTATACGATTAAAGTACATCATGAATAAAATTACATACATGTGAAATAAGTAAGACAAAAAAAATACAAATAAATAAATAAGTATAAATATAAATGTAAATATAAATAAATGAAAATATATACACACATACATACATTTACATACATATATAATCAAACAGTAGTAATTAAATGTACAAAGTATCAATGGCTGCCCACTCCTCAGTTATCAAAACAAGTTTGTTATGTTGGAGTGTCTTAGGGTGAACAAATCATGGGGGGACCCACCACTGGCAGACCGAAACAGAGGAGAGAGTACATATACACCCATGTAAATTACATGTAATGTAATGTATAAAATCTGTTTGATGACATTCTAAGTGAGAATTTGATCTTCTCCAGTTTCAGAAGACCTAAAATATCATGTAGCCAAACTTTGATTGATGACTGCATATTTCCCTTACTGGCTCCCACTGTAAATACTTTGAAATACTTTTACATATCCTTCTAATTTTTATAGGAGTAGGAGGAGGATTAAATAGGAGTTGCTAGAGGAAGGGTGAGCCAACCGAAGAGGCGTCAACCGAAGTGACGCCGTATTTGTGTCCAAATTTTTAGTGTTTCAACAACAACCGGATTAGAGTTAAAACTTGAAGGGGAAAGGGGCAAGGTACTACATGTCAAAGCTAGCAGCGATGAGGAGCAGGAGGCTGACTCACTCTGGCACCAGCTGGATTGAGGGGAAGTGAACCAAGAAATTATCTTGGCTGCCCAATAGTAGCCGATTAGATCAGGTAGACCCAGTCCCACAGCCCATCTATCCCTACAAAGCAGTGTACGACTTGCCCTTGGCCGTTTACCAGCCCAAATGAATGATAAAATAATGTAATTTTAGCTGTGAAAAAGGATTTGGGAAGGAAGATAGGCAGACATTGAAAAACATACAGATATCTTGGTAGCACATTCATTTTCATAATTTGTATCTATGCGCGAGAATGAACGATGTGCATGGGAGAAAAAAGAGTATTGTCTTACGGAAGGGTATGAAAATCGCCATGGGTCCACCAATCCATATTGACCCATAAATGTGGAAAGAGCCTGGGACATTTTCATGGGCGTGGATGACCGTAGGCTAGACCTGTCCAGTGCGGGGTTGATCACACAGTTCATGTCTCCCCCCATTATCAGAAGGTGAGAATCTAAATCTGGAATGGTAGAAAATAATGAGCTCACAAAGTTATGGTCGTCCCAATTGGGAGCATAGACAGATACCAGGATCACCTGCTTTTCATACATCGTACCAGTAACAATGACATAGCGACCGTTTGAGTCTGGCTGCGCTGGCTGGATAGGCTGAGACATGAGCCTTTTTGTAGGTCACCTTTTGTAGACCGTTCCCCTACAGCGGGGAACAGTGCTGACCCTGAAAAAGGGATGCAAGTAGAGAGTGACCATCTAGTCCTGACCGCCGGCTCCCTGCACCATCTTACACCTACCGCCATCACCACTCGCCTCTCACCGCAGGACTTTTGTGAGAACGAAAGAAAGAATAGAGCCATTGAGTCCTGGGCAAGAAAGAAAGAAGGTTGCCCAAGTTCCACGACCTCTCTCTTGGTTCAGCCACGTTTTACCAGGGGGGATGCAGAACATAGCGTCCTGGCCACAACTGAACTGCTGCCACTTAGCCATGGCTATGAAAATGTGTAGAGAACAGCTGGTAGTTTGGAGTCTGGGTTGTCCGGGTGTGGCATGTTGTCCTTGCTGCTGTGTGTTGCAGCAGACACTGTCAAATTCTGTCCTCTCTGCCCCTTTCTGTTATTTTTTTTTTTTTTTATGTATATTGTATTTGTGCGGCGTCCTTGAGTGCCGAGAAAGACACCTTAAATAAAATGTATTATTATTATTATCATTATTATTATTATTATTATTGTTATAATTATTATTATTAATAATAATAATAATAATAATAATAATAATAATAACAAATTTGATACAGTAGAAAACATACATGCATCCTGCATACATCATGTTCCAACACGTGATATTAGGAATATAAATTTGAATTTTGAACAAAAAGTGACATCCCTTTTAAAAATGCAGCGTGAGTAAAGATATTTAAAATAATTACAGTTATTTTAAGGTAAATTCAAAAGGTTCATTCAAAATGTCATGTTCAAAGCCAATTAATCGTAATTATTATTTTTTCCATAATTGAGCAGCCCTACTGTAGATATACAATTTTCCTTGTAGTGATAATGAGCCAGAGTGTATCATGGGAGGCCTGAGGGTCACTTCCCCTCAGGTGTTGTGTACGGTCGCAGTGACATAACCAGGATGCTTTTCTGTCTCTGAAACCATTTTTATCTCTACTCGCTAAATCAAGGTGCTGAAATACACCATTGTGTCACAAACAATGACGGCAGACGTGTTCCCCTGCAGTTTGTTTGCAATCTCTTCCTGTGACATGTCAAAGTATTTGTACTCTCGCGCTGGGTTTGAAGTCGACTTTTATGTCCACACCCTTTGTTGAGAGACACAGAAGAAGAAAAGATCTGCAACATTTTCTGACTGGGGTAGACTGGGGTAGGGGCAAAAGACACAACTCTTACATCATCCATTCATTTACTTTGTTATTATATGCTCATTTGTGTCCAGAGATTTTACACCATAGTTGTTGCTTCACTGCCATCCATCAGCATTTGGTGTGGTATTTTGTGACTTCACTGTTTCAAATCCTTAGTTCAGACCAGCAGCCCTGTGTCCCAGAGAGCAAAAAACAGTGATACACAGATATTTGTTCAGTTTCCAGTTGATTATGTTTAAAACAATAATAATAAGAATAAAAGATGACATTTGTCAAGGCTGTTGATACGGGCACATTATTTTATGTGGAATATGGAGTGGATGGTTGTTTATCTTTGTTCTTTGGCCCTGTGATGGATTGGTGACCTGTGTACCCGGTCCTATGTCAGCTGGGATCAGCACCAGAGCCCCCAGTGACCCTCGTGTGGACAATAAAGCGGTAGAAGCTGAATGAATGAATGAATGAATGAATGAATTATGAAATCACACTTATCTTATTTTAACTTTATTGTATTTGTGTTGAAATGAACGATTATCCTTTTTCAGCTCCTTTTCAGAGTGTTTGTATTTGCTTTGTTTGAATAATTAAATAAATAAAAAAAAATGAGAAAAAGGCTGTCCAATAGTGAACATACATTAAATACATACATTATACATAGGTGTTTCTTTATTAAGTGGCTAAAGTGTGTTTTTGTTTGTGTCCCAGCTGGGAGCCATGATCTCAGTCCAGGGCATATGTCTCATATAACAACACTTAAAAAAGTAGCTTGCCATTAAATGAAATGAAATTAAATGAAATTTATAATTTAATTTGCATATTTATGAAGTTCTCTCACTTCCTTCTTCTCCACGAAAAAAGTCATCATAGAAACAAGGAAACTGTTTTATTTTACTCCACGTGACAATGGTTTAAAGTGGGAGGGACACAGTTGAGTCTGACCAAAGCGAGCTTATATAGAGTAACAAACATGCAACATTCAGTCACACAATGGCTTTGTTGAAATGGATGTGCATACTGACTCTGACGAGTCTCTTATCTGCAGGTGAGTCAAAATAGTTACACTGACTATTAACTGAACATAACTCAGGAAAACTTGTTACACACACACACACTTACGCGCCTATATACAACTATAATATTTGATTAATATTGACATGATTACTAAAGGGTTTGACAATGTTATATGTTCACTTTAAGATTGTTTGACAAATTTAGAAATATGGGCATTAGCTTTGGCAGTATAATTTTATTTTTGGTGGCCTTAAACCACCAGCATTTTGAGAATAAATATAAATGTTTATATTAACAAATGTAAGGAGAGAAATACTGGGGAAGGTTTTATAATTGTATAACCTTTTATCATGTTATCTGTTATGTGATGAATATCTCACAATGCAAAGTCACCCTGAATCTGTAATCATCCATGGTGAGCCTACTTATGTTTAGATGACCACATGGAAGACTTAAAAGATATAGATTTCACTATTCTTTAGTGATGACTTATTAACATGCATGAGCATGATGGCAGCGCGTGTACATTTAAGTTAAATGGAGATAATAGGGGTCTAGAAGTTCAGGCAGAGAGGTGGGTTCTGAATCTTGAAAGTATACAAAAAAAAAACAACAACAGCAAAAAAGTGGCAAGTAGACTGTGGAGTTGACAAGAAGGGAAGGACAATATACATTAGGTTGTGTCGCTGGCTACAAGCAAAAATAATCGAAAAGTTGGTTCTGCCGTGACTTTACCAGCAGAGGACTAACAACGATCTGGTAAATACTAGAGCTGAAGACCATAATCTACTATTTTTATGTTTTCCTGGGATGTTTCCGTGGGAATAATACAAGCTTTGCAGAAAAATGACTTTGTGTTGTTTCTCTTACAGAATCATATGCTCAGCTGGATGGTGAGATGATGATTTTCTCTCAAAACCTCTAAATTATCTATACATCTTGACAACCAACTTTTTTAATAAAGACTTGTATTATCTCACAATTAAATGTTCAGTGCAAAAGGCAACATTGGAACCTGTGCTGTTCTTTGCTGCAATCATAATGAGTTAGTTACCAATTATTTTGCCTCCTTTCCAGTGTGTGGCATCACTCCCCTGAATAACAGGATAGTCGGCGGTGAAGATGCTCCACCTGGGAGTTGGCCTTGGCAGGTTAGTCTGCAGGGCTCTGGTGGCCATGTTTGTGGTGGTTCCCTCATCAACAGAGAGTGGGTGATGTCTGCTGCTCACTGCTTTTCCAGGTGGGTACCTACAATATGAGTTAAGGTCAATTTCTGTGTGTCTAAGTCTGTGCTGTAGCGGTGCGTTTCGTCGTCAAACGGTTGCATGTTTGTCGTCATTTCAGTACAAGCACATCCGGATGGGAGGTTTCTCTTGGCCGTCAGAACCTCCAGGGCACAAACCCAAATGAAGTGTCCAGAAGTGTTGCCAGAATCATTTTACACCCAAACTATGATGGTGACACCAACAACAATGACATCGCTCTGCTCAGACTCTCCTCACCAGTCACGTTCACAGACTACATCAGACCTGTGTGTCTGGCAGCCAGTGGCAGTGTGTTCAACAATGGTACAGATAGCTGGGTCACCGGCTGGGGTGCAGTCAATGAGGGAGGTGAGACTGCTTTTTGCTGACAAGGAGTGACTTTTCTTTGATATATAAAGCATAGAAAGTGAGTGTATGAACTATCTCTCTTTTTTGGTCTCTCTCAGTGTCCTTACCATTCCCTGAATCTCTACAAGAAGTGGAGGTTCCAGTTCTGGGAAACAGACAGTGTAACTGTCTCAATGGAGTTGGTACAATCACAGACAACATGATCTGTGCTGGAGTTCTGGTGGGAGGCAAAGACTCATGTCAGGTAAGCTGCTGCTTCTTTTATTTGTCACTCATTGCTGAATGTGTAAAGGACTTTGTGACATCCTTAGTCGTGTCCTCTCCACGTCCCCAGGGTGACTCGGGAGGTCCGATGGTAAGCAAACAGGGCTCCGTCTGGGTCCAGTCTGGAATAGTTAGCTTTGGTTTTGGTTGCGCCCGACCCAATTTGCCAGGAGTCTACTCCAGAGTGTCCAGTTACCAGCCCTGGATCAACTCCCTGATCCGCTCTGATGAGCCAGGTTTTGTGCAGTTCAGTTCCAGTGGTGGGGACACTGATGGCAGCTACACCTGTCCTGGTCTCCCACCACCTCTTACTACCACTACTGCTTCTGGCACTAGTACCAATACCGCAGAACCCAGTGCTACAACCACAGAGCCAGGATCTGTTGCATCGAGTGCTGAATGTAAGTATTTTGACTCCAACTACCCTGTTGTTTGAACCAGCGCTGTGCAATTACTGTAGGGGTCACAGTATTTTGTTGCTCTGTTGTTTCCAGTGTGTGGCATCACTCCCCTGAATAACAGGATAGTCGGCGGTGAAGATGCTCCACCTGGGAGTTGGCCTTGGCAGGTTAGTCTGCAGGGCTCTGGTGGCCATGTTTGTGGTGGTTCCCTCATCAACAGAGAGTGGGTGATGTCTGCTGCTCACTGCTTTTCCAGGTGGGTACCTACAATATGAGTTAAGGTCAATTTCTGTGTGTCTAAGTCTGTGCTGTAGCGGTGCGTTTCGTCGTCAAACGGTTGCATGTTTGTCGTCATTTCAGTACAAGCACATCCGGATGGGAGGTTTCTCTTGGCCGTCAGAACCTCCAGGGCACAAACCCAAATGAAGTGTCCAGAAGTGTTGCCAGAATCATTTTACACCCAAACTATGATGGTGACACCAACAACAATGACATCGCTCTGCTCAGACTCTCCTCACCAGTCACGTTCACAGACTACATCAGACCTGTGTGTCTGGCAGCCAGTGGCAGTGTGTTCAACAATGGTACAGATAGCTGGGTCACCGGCTGGGGTGCAGTCAATGAGGGAGGTGAGACTGCTTTTTGCTGACAAGGAGTGACTTTTCTTTGATATATAAAGCATAGAAAGTGAGTGTATGAACTATCTCTCTTTTTTGGTCTCTCTCAGTGTCCTTACCATTCCCTGAATCTCTACAAGAAGTGGAGGTTCCAGTTCTGGGAAACAGACAGTGTAACTGTCTCAGTGGAGTTGGTACAATCACAGACAACATGATCTGTGCTGGAGTTCTGGTGGGAGGCAAAGACTCATGTCAGGTAAGCTGCTGCTTCTTTTATTTGTCACTCATTGCTGAATGTGTAAAGGACTTTGTGACATCCTTAGTCGTGTCCTCTCCACGTCCCCAGGGTGACTCGGGAGGTCCGATGGTAAGCAAACAGGGCTCCGTCTGGGTCCAGTCTGGAATAGTTAGCTTTGGTTTTGGTTGCGCCCGACCCAATTTGCCAGGAGTCTACTCCAGAGTGTCCAGTTACCAGCCCTGGATCAACTCCCTGATCCGCTCTGATGAGCCAGGTTTTGTGCAGTTCAGTTCCAGTGGTGGGGACACTGATGGCAGCTACACCTGTCCTGGTCTCCCACCACCTCTTACTACCACTACTGCTTCTGGCACTAGTACCAATACCGCAGAACCCAGTGCTACAACCACAGAGCCAGGATCTGTTGCATCGAGTGCTGAATGTAAGTATTTTGACTCCAACTACCCTGTTGTTTGAACCAGCGCTGTGCAATTACTGTAGGGGTCACAGTATTTTGTTGCTCTGTTGTTTCCAGTGTGTGGCATCACTCCCCTGAATAACAGGATAGTCGGCGGTGAAGATGCTCCACCTGGGAGTTGGCCTTGGCAGGTTAGTCTGCAGGGCTCTGGTGGCCATGTTTGTGGTGGTTCCCTCATCAACAGAGAGTGGGTGATGTCTGCTGCTCACTGCTTTTCCAGGTGGGTACCTACAATATGAGTTAAGGTCAATTTCTGTGTGTCTAAGTCTGTGCTGTAGCGGTGCGTTTCGTCGTCAAACGGTTGCATGTTTGTCGTCATTTCAGTACAAGCACATCCGGATGGGAGGTTTCTCTTGGCCGTCAGAACCTCCAGGGCACAAACCCAAATGAAGTGTCCAGAAGTGTTGCCAGAATCATTTTACACCCAAACTATGATGGTGACACCAACAACAATGACATCGCTCTGCTCAGACTCTCCTCACCAGTCACGTTCACAGACTACATCAGACCTGTGTGTCTGGCAGCCAGTGGCAGTGTGTTCAACAATGGTACAGATAGCTGGGTCACCGGCTGGGGTGCAGTCAATGAGGGAGGTGAGACTGCTTTTTGCTGACAAGGAGTGACTTTTCATTGATATATAAAGCATAGAAAGTGAGTGTATGAACTATCTCTCTTTTTTGGTCTCTCTCAGTGTCCTTACCATTCCCTGAATCTCTACAAGAAGTGGAGGTTCCAGTTCTGGGAAACAGACAGTGTAACTGTCTCAATGGAGTTGGTACAATCACAGACAACATGATCTGTGCTGGAGTTCTGGTGGGAGGCAAAGACTCATGTCAGGTAAGCTGCTGCTTCTTTTATTTGTCACTCATTGCTGAATGTGTAAAGGACTTTGTGACATCCTTAGTCGTGTCCTCTCCACGTCCCCAGGGTGACTCGGGAGGTCCGATGGTAAGCAAACAGGGCTCCGTCTGGGTCCAGTCTGGAATAGTTAGCTTTGGTTTTGGTTGCGCCCGACCCAATTTGCCAGGAGTCTACTCCAGAGTGTCCAGTTACCAGCCCTGGATCAACTCCCTGATCCGCTCTGATGAGCCAGGTTTTGTGCAGTTCAGTTCCAGTGGTGGGGACACTGATGGCAGCTACACCTGTCCTGGTCTCCCACCACCTCTTACTACCACTACTGCTTCTGGCACTAGTACCAATACCGCAGAACCCAGTGCTACAACCACAGAGCCAGGATCTGTTGCATCGAGTGCTGAATGTAAGTATTTTGACTCCAACTACCCTGTTGTTTGAACCAGCGCTGTGCAATTACTGTAGGGGTCACAGTATTTTGTTGCTCTGTTGTTTCCAGTGTGTGGCATCACTCCCCTGAATAACAGGATAGTCGGCGGTGAAGATGCTCCACCTGGGAGTTGGCCTTGGCAGGTTAGTCTGCAGGGCTCTGGTGGCCATGTTTGTGGTGGTTCCCTCATCAACAGAGAGTGGGTGATGTCTGCTGCTCACTGCTTTTCCAGGTGGGTACCTACAATATGAGTTAAGGTCAATTTCTGTGTGTCTAAGTCTGTGCTTTAGCGGTGCGTTTCGTCGTCAAACGGTTGCATGTTTGTCGTCGTTTCAGTACAAGCACATCCGGATGGGAGGTTTCTCTTGGCCGTCAGAACCTCCAGGGCACAAACCCAAATGAAGTGTCCAGAAGTGTTGCCAGAATCATTTTACACCCAAACTATGATGGTGACACCAACAACAATGACATCGCTCTGCTCAGACTCTCCTCACCAGTCACGTTCACAGACTACATCAGACCTGTGTGTCTGGCAGCCAGTGGCAGTGTGTTCAACAATGGTACAGATAGCTGGGTCACCGGCTGGGGTGCAGTCAATGAGGGAGGTGAGACTGCTTTTTGCTGACAAGGAGTGACTTTTCTTTGATATATAAAGCATAGAAAGTGAGTGTATGAACTATCTCTCTTTTTTGGTCTCTCTCAGTGTCCTTACCATTCCCTGAATCTCTACAAGAAGTGGAGGTTCCAGTTCTGGGAAACAGACAGTGTAACTGTCTCAATGGAGTTGGTACAATCACAGACAACATGATCTGTGCTGGAGTTCTGGTGGGAGGCAAAGACTCATGTCAGGTAAGCTGCTGCTTCTTTTATTTGTCACTCATTGCTGAATGTGTAAAGGACTTTGTGACATCCTTAGTCGTGTCCTCTCCACGTCCCCAGGGTGACTCGGGAGGTCCGATGGTAAGCAAACAGGGCTCCGTCTGGGTCCAGTCTGGAATAGTTAGCTTTGGTTTTGGTTGCGCCCGACCCAATTTGCCAGGAGTCTACTCCAGAGTGTCCAGTTACCAGCCCTGGATCAACTCCCTGATCCGCTCTGATGAGCCAGGTTTTGTGCAGTTCAGTTCCAGTGGTGGGGACACTGATGGCAGCTACACCTGTCCTGGTCTCCCACCACCTCTTACTACCACTACTGCTTCTGGCACTAGTACCAATACCGCAGAACCCAGTGCTACAACCACAGAGCCAGGATCTGTTGCATCGAGTGCTGAATGTAAGTATTTTGACTCCAACTACCCTGTTGTTTGAACCAGCGCTGTGCAATTACTGTAGGGGTCACAGTATTTTGTTGCTCTGTTGTTTCCAGTGTGTGGCATCACTCCCCTGAATAACAGGATAGTCGGCGGT
This sequence comes from Solea senegalensis, assembly GCF_019176455.1. Classification (NCBI taxonomy): domain Eukaryota; kingdom Metazoa; phylum Chordata; class Actinopteri; order Pleuronectiformes; family Soleidae; genus Solea; species Solea senegalensis. The sequence continues at coordinate 19,532,234 of NC_058041.1, read as the reverse complement.
GAAGATGCTCCACCTGGGAGTTGGCCTTGGCAGGTTAGTCTGCAGGGCTCTGGTGGCCATGTTTGTGGTGGTTCCCTCATCAACAGAGAGTGGGTGATGTCTGCTGCTCACTGCTTTTCCAGGTGGGTACCTACAATATGAGTTAAGGTCAATTTCTGTGTGTCTAAGTCTGTGCTTTAGCGGTGCGTTTCGTCGTCAAACGGTTGCATGTTTGTCGTCGTTTCAGTACAAGCACATCCGGATGGGAGGTTTCTCTTGGCCGTCAGAACCTCCAGGGCACAAACCCAAATGAAGTGTCCAGAAGTGTTGCCAGAATCATTTTACACCCAAACTATGATGGTGACACCAACAACAATGACATCGCTCTGCTCAGACTCTCCTCACCAGTCACGTTCACAGACTACATCAGACCTGTGTGTCTGGCAGCCAGTGGCAGTGTGTTCAACAATGGTACAGATAGCTGGGTCACCGGCTGGGGTGCAGTCAATGAGGGAGGTGAGACTGCTTTTTGCTGACAAGGAGTGACTTTTCATTGATATATAAAGCATAGAAAGTGAGTGTATGAACTATCTCTCTTTTTTGGTCTCTCTCAGTGTCCTTACCATTCCCTGAATCTCTACAAGAAGTGGAGGTTCCAGTTCTGGGAAACAGACAGTGTAACTGTCTCAATGGAGTTGGTACAATCACAGACAACATGATCTGTGCTGGAGTTCTGGTGGGAGGCAAAGACTCATGTCAGGTAAGCTGCTGCTTCTTTTATTTGTCACTCATTGCTGAATGTGTAAAGGACTTTGTGACATCCTTAGTCGTGTCCTCTCCACGTCCCCAGGGTGACTCGGGAGGTCCGATGGTAAGCAAACAGGGCTCCGTCTGGGTCCAGTCTGGAATAGTTAGCTTTGGTTTTGGTTGCGCCCGACCCAATTTGCCAGGAGTCTACTCCAGAGTGTCCAGTTACCAGCCCTGGATCAACTCCCTGATCCGCTCTGATGAGCCAGGTTTTGTGCAGTTCAGTTCCAGTGGTGGGGACACTGATGGCAGCTACACCTGTCCTGGTCTCCCACCACCTCTTACTACCACTACTGCTTCTGGCACTAGTACCAATACCGCAGAACCCAGTGCTACAACCACAGAGCCAGGATCTGTTGCATCGAGTGCTGAATGTAAGTATTTTGACTCCAACTACCCTGTTGTTTGAACCAGCGCTGTGCAATTACTGTAGGGGTCACAGTATTTTGTTGCTCTGTTGTTTCCAGTGTGTGGCATCACTCCCCTGAATAACAGGATAGTCGGCGGTGAAGATGCTCCACCTGGGAGTTGGCCTTGGCAGGTTAGTCTGCAGGGCTCTGGTGGCCATGTTTGTGGTGGTTCCCTCATCAACAGAGAGTGGGTGATGTCTGCTGCTCACTGCTTTTCCAGGTGGGTACCTACAATATGAGTTAAGGTCAATTTCTGTGTGTCTAAGTCTGTGCTGTAGCGGTGCGTTTCGTCGTCAAACGGTTGCATGTTTGTCGTCATTTCAGTACAAGCACATCCGGATGGGAGGTTTCTCTTGGCCGTCAGAACCTCCAGGGCACAAACCCAAATGAAGTGTCCAGAAGTGTTGCCAGAATCATTTTACACCCAAACTATGATGGTGACACCAACAACAATGACATCGCTCTGCTCAGACTCTCCTCACCAGTCACGTTCACAGACTACATCAGACCTGTGTGTCTGGCAGCCAGTGGCAGTGTGTTCAACAATGGTACAGATAGCTGGGTCACCGGCTGGGGTGCAGTCAATGAGGGAGGTGAGACTGCTTTTTGCTGACAAGGAGTGACTTTTCTTTGATATATAAAGCATAGAAAGTGAGTGTATGAACTATCTCTCTTTTTTGGTCTCTCTCAGTGTCCTTACCATTCCCTGAATCTCTACAAGAAGTGGAGGTTCCAGTTCTGGGAAACAGACAGTGTAACTGTCTCAATGGAGTTGGTACAATCACAGACAACATGATCTGTGCTGGAGTTCTGGTGGGAGGCAAAGACTCATGTCAGGTAAGCTGCTGCTTCTTTTATTTGTCACTCATTGCTGAATGTGTAAAGGACTTTGTGACATCCTTAGTCGTGTCCTCTCCACGTCCCCAGGGTGACTCGGGAGGTCCGATGGTAAGCAAACAGGGCTCCGTCTGGGTCCAGTCTGGAATAGTTAGCTTTGGTTTTGGTTGCGCCCGACCCAATTTGCCAGGAGTCTACTCCAGAGTGTCCAGTTACCAGCCCTGGATCAACTCCCTGATCCGCTCTGATGAGCCAGGTTTTGTGCAGTTCAGTTCCAGTGGTGGGGACACTGATGGCAGCTACACCTGTCCTGGTCTCCCACCACCTCTTACTACCACTACTGCTTCTGGATGCACAGAGCCAGGATCTGTTGCATCGAGTGCTGAATGTAAGTATTTTGACTCCAACTACCCTGTTGTTTGAACCAGCGCTGTGCAATTACTGTAGGGGTCACAGTATTTTGTTGCTCTGTTGTTTCCAGTGTGTGGCATCACTCCCCTGAATAACAGGATAGTCGGCGGTGAAGATGCTCCACCTGGGAGTTGGCCTTGGCAGGTTAGTCTGCAGGGCTCTGGTGGCCATGTTTGTGGTGGTTCCCTCATCAACAGAGAGTGGGTGATGTCTGCTGCTCACTGCTTTTCCAGGTGGGTACCTACAATATGAGTTAAGGTCAATTTCTGTGTGTCTAAGTCTGTGCTGTAGCGGTGCGTTTCGTCGTCAAACGGTTGCATGTTTGTCGTCATTTCAGTACAAGCACATCCGGATGGGAGGTTTCTCTTGGCCGTCAGAACCTCCAGGGCACAAACCCAAATGAAGTGTCCAGAAGTGTTGCCAGAATCATTTTACACCCAAACTATGATGGTGACACCAACAACAATGACATCGCTCTGCTCAGACTCTCCTCACCAGTCACGTTCACAGACTACATCAGACCTGTGTGTCTGGCAGCCAGTGGCAGTGTGTTCAACAATGGTACAGATAGCTGGGTCACCGGCTGGGGTGCAGTCAATGAGGGAGGTGAGACTGCTTTTTGCTGACAAGGAGTGACTTTTCATTGATATATAAAGCATAGAAAGTGAGTGTATGAACTATCTCTCTTTTTTGGTCTCTCTCAGTGTCCTTACCATTCCCTGAATCTCTACAAGAAGTGGAGGTTCCAGTTCTGGGAAACAGACAGTGTAACTGTCTCAATGGAGTTGGTACAATCACAGACAACATGATCTGTGCTGGAGTTCTGGTGGGAGGCAAAGACTCATGTCAGGTAAGCTGCTGCTTCTTTTATTTGTCACTCATTGCTGAATGTGTAAAGGACTTTGTGACATCCTTAGTCGTGTCCTCTCCACGTCCCCAGGGTGACTCGGGAGGTCCGATGGTAAGCAAACAGGGCTCCGTCTGGGTCCAGTCTGGAATAGTTAGCTTTGGTTTTGGTTGCGCCCGACCCAATTTGCCAGGAGTCTACTCCAGAGTGTCCAGTTACCAGCCCTGGATCAACTCCCTGATCCGCTCTGATGAGCCAGGTTTTGTGCAGTTCAGTTCCAGTGGTGGGGACACTGATGGCAGCTACACCTGTCCTGGTCTCCCACCACCTCTTACTACCACTACTGCTTCTGGCACTAGTACCAATACCGCAGAACCCAGTGCTACAACCACAGAGCCAGGATCTGTTGCATCGAGTGCTGAATGTAAGTATTTTGACTCCAACTACCCTGTTGTTTGAACCAGCGCTGTGCAATTACTGTAGGGGTCACAGTATTTTGTTGCTCTGTTGTTTCCAGTGTGTGGCATCACTCCCCTGAATAACAGGATAGTCGGCGGTGAAGATGCTCCACCTGGGAGTTGGCCTTGGCAGGTTAGTCTGCAGGGCTCTGGTGGCCATGTTTGTGGTGGTTCCCTCATCAACAGAGAGTGGGTGATGTCTGCTGCTCACTGCTTTTCCAGGTGGGTACCTACAATATGAGTTAAGGTCAATTTCTGTGTGTCTAAGTCTGTGCTTTAGCGGTGCGTTTCGTCGTCAAACGGTTGCATGTTTGTCGTCGTTTCAGTACAAGCACATCCGGATGGGAGGTTTCTCTTGGCCGTCAGAACCTCCAGGGCACAAACCCAAATGAAGTGTCCAGAAGTGTTGCCAGAATCATTTTACACCCAAACTATGATGGTGACACCAACAACAATGACATCGCTCTGCTCAGACTCTCCTCACCAGTCACGTTCACAGACTACATCAGACCTGTGTGTCTGGCAGCCAGTGGCAGTGTGTTCAACAATGGTACAGATAGCTGGGTCACCGGCTGGGGTGCAGTCAATGAGGGAGGTGAGACTGCTTTTTGGAGGCAAGGAGTGACTTTTCATTGATATATAAAGCATAGAAAGTGAGTGTATGAACTATCTCTCTTTTTTGGTCTCTCTCAGTGTCCTTACCATTCCCTGAATCTCTACAAGAAGTGGAGGTTCCAGTTCTGGGAAACAGACAGTGTAACTGTCTCAATGGAGTTGGTACAATCACAGACAACATGATCTGTGCTGGAGTTCTGGTGGGAGGCAAAGACTCATGTCAGGTAAGCTGCTGCTTCTTTTATTTGTCACTCATTGCTGAATGTGTAAAGGACTTTGTGACATCCTTAGTCGTGTCCTCTCCACGTCCCCAGGGTGACTCGGGAGGTCCGATGGTAAGCAAACAGGGCTCCGTCTGGGTCCAGTCTGGAATAGTTAGCTTTGGTTTTGGTTGCGCCCGACCCAATTTGCCAGGAGTCTACTCCAGAGTGTCCAGTTACCAGCCCTGGATCAACTCCCTGATCCGCTCTGATGAGCCAGGTTTTGTGCAGTTCAGTTCCAGTGGTGGGGACACTGATGGCAGCTACACCTGTCCTGGTCTCCAACCTTCTTCAGCTACTCCTTTAACAACAAGACCAAGTACTACTGCTCAAGCTGCATTCAGTCCTGCAAGTGAGTTTAAAGATAAAACTAATACAAATTAAAAAGGTAACATTTAATTTAATACATTTAATAACGGGGCCACACGGTGGTGTAGTGGTTAGCACTCTTGCCTTGCAGCGAGAAGACCCGGGTTCGAGCCCCGGTTGGAACAAGTGCCTTTCTGCATGGAGTTTGCATGTTCTCCCCGTGTGTGCGTGGGTTCTCTCCGGCTTCCTCCCACAGTCCAAAAACATGCAATGTGGGGATTAGGTAAATTGGACACTCTAAATTGACCGTAGGAGTGAGTGTGAGAGTGAATGGTTGTTTGTCTCTAGTTGTGTGTGGCCCTGCGATGGACTGGCGAACTGTCCAGGGTGTACCCCGCCTATCGCCCGATGTAGCTGAGATTGGCACAGCACCCCCCGCGACCCTCTGGTGGAGGATAAAGCGGTTAGATGATGACTGACATTTAAATAACAAAATTAAATTAAATTAAATTAATTTGAATTAATAAAGTTTTATCCCACATTTTCTTCCCTTTCTTTGTAATAATTTCTTTCTTCATTCTTTAAATGTTCCTATTTAGGAGCAGTGTGTGGCAATGCACCAGAGAATAGTCGCGCCGTCGGTGACAGTGGTGTTGTCCCTGGAGGAATGTGGCCCTGGATTGCCAGTCTCTACAAAAATGGGGCCTACACTTGTGCAGGAACCCTCATTTCTGATAACTTTGTCCTCACTAGTGACCAATGCTTCTTGTAAAAACACACCTGTTATTATTTCCTTTAAGATTAACACTGAATAGCTATAACACCTGGACTTATGTTTCTAATAATGTTTTCTCTTCCTCATAGCTCAAATCCAAATGTCCTTGAGTGGACTGTGTTCTTGGGTCACCAACATATCAACGGTTCTGACAAGTTTGACATGTCTCTGGCTGTTGTGAAAATTAAGTTCAGCGAACTGACAGGCTCTAATGTTGCTGTGCTGCAACTGGCTAAAAGAGTCAGCTTCAGTGATATTGTCCAGCCTGTGTGTTTGGATGTAAACAATGACATATCCTTCCCTGTTGGGAGTCAATGCTGGATGGCAGGCTGGGGGAAAGGAAGTAAGAACAGAGGTAAGCTGTTTCGACCATACCAATTACTGATAGTGAAACTGACCTCTGTATTTAGTCCATCCTTATTACACACCAGTAGTGAATATTTACAAGCAAATTCTGGCATGGGCCATGCCAGAATTTGAGTCACTGACCCTCTAGTTACAAGCCCAATTCCCTTTCCTTTGGCCATATGGCTGCCCCAAATGACTGTAGTTGTGAATGGTTGTCTCTCTATAGCCCCTCTCAGGTCAAATGCTGAATAGTGGGTTTTATTGGCTCTGGGTCTGGTTGACAATACAAACATGACATCCAGGTTATTGTGGCAATTTTTTCAATTATTTTCTAATTTCTTCTATTTTACAATCAGGTTGATGAGTCTGCCCCAGTTTGCAAGTTTTACATTACATTACATGTCATTTAGCACACATGTTTATCCAAAAAAGACTTACAAAGGAATTGAGTGCAATCAGCCAGGGGTGGAGTTGAACTTGCAACCATGATGTCTTTCACACACAGGGTACCTGTCTTAACCACTGAGCCTCTCCATCCATCCTGTGTAACTTTCCAAGCAGCAATCTAAATGTGTTTACTTGCTAAGTTTAGAAGAGGGACTGATTGACTCTTCAGTAGTTAGCTGTTGGTTTCAGTTCCAGAACTGAAGTGGCCTGAAGACTGAATTCAAGGTGAAATGTCTTAAAAACCTAACTCAAGCAAGTCCAGTAGTCTCCAGCTAACTACTGAAGATGAATGAGAACCTTCAGAGACTCCTGACATTTACTTGGGAAAAAAAGAATGGAACAGCTTCATTGGACAAGGTGTGGTGGAGCAGAGAAAGATCAAAAACATGCAGGGTAGTAGGCCCTGGCAGTTCAGGGTTGAGAAACACTGATCTAGATCACTGAGGTTGTCTAGCCTGATACTCCTAGATGTCTGTCAACTGTGCAACTAAACTGCTAAACCACTTTTTTCAGGTGTAAAACAGTGTATATTGGTATCTAGTAATGTGATTTGATCAGGAGGTGCAAATCTTCATAGTTCCGTATAAAGTATTGAAATAATACACTTATTATTATCATGCTTGCTTTACTGGTACACCCTTTCACTACTTCCTTGTCTAATCAGTGCACCTCATTAGACAGCTGAAACAGCTGAGTGTCAGACTCGAAAAACCAAAAACAATCCACCTACATGGACGTGTAAACTAAAACAATAATTTCAAAGAACCGTTTTCTCACAAAAACTTTAACAGAACTACTTGATGTGACTCAAGAAACACTTTGCAGTAGTTTGCGTGTTTCTGTAGGGGTCTCTGTCGTTTCTGTGGGGTGCCTTTCTTGTTCTGGGTTTGGCATAGTTTCTGAAATATAAGTGGTACACAATATTGCCAAACAAATAATTATATAATTACAGATCATTTACTAGTTGACAACCTATAAACAAATTATAACAATTAGAACCATTTGGAGAAATATAACAGTTGTAAGAAGCACATTGCTGAACTGTGTACAGTTCAGGGACAGAGTATTGACCAACTCCTATTAAATACTCTGAACACTTATAAATAGCTATTTAACTAGCAATAAACGTTAGTAACATGTGTATATCTTGCACTAGCTAACGTTAGCCGAGAGATTAATTAATTAATAATGAAGTAGTGCTACGAGCATAACATTTACATGAAACTCTATGAAGCACTAACTGAGATTAAAAACAACTCAAAAAACACGTACCACCAAATAAAACGTATACAGACCTTGTGTCCTGTCAGCCAGGTGCTAAAATAAATCACAGCCTTAATTGGCACCATGTTTCTCTCGTTTGTTCTCCTACTTCCGGTATTTTAGCCTTTCAAAATAAAAGCATCACTTTTGCACAGATGACATACCACAATAAAAGTAAGACAAAATTTATGTCATTTACATACATTAATTTTGAGTTTTCGATAACTTTTTCAGCAACCAAATTAACACAAACTACTATAACTTGCCCCACAATAATAATACAATTCTGATATATTACAATATTTCAAATTACAGTAAGAATTTTGGAGATTCTTCTGGGTGTTAGCTCACTTTCACAACGATTAGCATCGAAGTTCAAAGTAGGCGGAGCCAGAGCAGTTTAAATAGAGCGTTGCCTCATCTCCGTTCTGCATTTTGAACTTTCGTTGACACAACCATGTACTTAATATGTTATAACTAAGTACTTACATCCGTTCCGTATGGGTTCTTTCTTAGTACGTAGATTGTATTACCATCTAGTTTCCTTGAAGGTTTTAATGTGCTTACAAAGTAATAGTACTTACTTACTATGTTTTCCGATGGGTACTTTCTTAGTACATAGATTGTTTTACATCTAGTATCTTGGTAGTTTTTCATGTACTTACTAAGTAATTACATAGTACTTACTATCCTTTCTGTATGGGTACTTTCTTAATACATAGATTGAATTACCATCTAGTTTCCTAGTATGTTTCCATGTTCTTACTAGGTACTAACTTAGTAATTACATAAAGTTATTTTGGAATTTTCCATTTAACTATGTTTTGTTACCATCTAGTTTCTTAATAAATACCAGGTAATTGCCGGACTGTAAAATAAAGGGTTTCCGGCAGAGTTAGCTGCAGAAGAAGGGGTTTAGTTTTAAATGAAATGACTGGAAATGACTGGACCTTTGAAATGTTGGCCCCTAACCTGTGGAACAGTTGACCTACCAACATCCTCAAACCAAAGCTACAGTTAACTGTATCTTTACTAAGTAACCAGAGCAGAATCACATTGAGGAAGGTGAAATCACAGCATTTGCTTTTATATTGTATTAAATAAAACAATTTGAGTGATTTTTTATTTATTTTTTTGTTACCTAGGTGATTATAAAGCTGGATCAGTGCTCCGAGACATTGAAACTCAAGTAGCAAGTTGTGGCAATGTTTTGGATACAGGGAACATTTGCACATATGCCATGGACCTTCAAGAGGTAAAAAAATGCTTTCCCTTTGTCTATCTACTGAACAAATTTCCAGTACATGCGTGTGTATTTTCATCATATGTTCAGTGGTAACCATGCTAATGCAGAGCGAGACTGTCCTACAATAAAACGTACATAAAGGTCATATACAGGAATTACGACCTATGTTTACGTTTTCAAAACATGCGCCGCTAGCGGTTGTATACATAACAGCAACCAATTCCGCCTTAGACGCGGTATCTAGTGGCTTCGCCGTTGTCAGCACCGGTAGTCGGCTCAGTGGCGAGAGTGCTGCGCCAGAGCGCGGTTGACAATGGTTTGGTCCCTAACTATACCACCTTTTTTAAAAAAAATTTAACTTTTACTACCTAACCCTGTCTTTTTTGCCCTAACCCTACCCTCAGTAACATCTGTGCATATTCGAGTTATGTTAAGTTATGTTAAGTTCGAGTCGAGTGAATACTACCTTTACGTCGCATTCAGGGGTTTGAGAAAAACGACCCACAAGGGGTTGAAAAAAACCGACCTATATGTACGTTTCAGTTGGAGGACAGGTTGTGCAGAGCGGAACTTAATCACATTTCCTAGTTTCCCCCAACAACGTGACACAATTGCCAGGTCTCGCATGTTGTCATCAAGCCGTTAAAGCAACTGACTTCAGCATGAGTTTAATATCAAGCGTTAGCACAGACAAGTAGGGATGTCCCAATACAACTTTTTCACTTCCAATACGATACCGATATTGCAGCCTTGAGTATTGGCGATACCGATATCGATCCGATCCGATATCAGTACGAATCATGCATACTTTAATCACTTATTTTGTAGTGTGGAATGTTAGAATAGGCTTGATCAAGTGATACAAAACTTAAACAGAGAACAATAGTATGAGAAAAACTGACCCATTTATTATTAACCAATGGTTACATCCATTTTAACCTTCAACATAAGAATATTGTTCATTTCATACAGTCTATGGTTCATTTTATCAGGAGGAAAGTACCAAGTGCTAATGGGGGTGTTTTCAGAGAACACCCCCCTTGTTTTCACTATTTTGGATTAGCCCAAACCACACAGGGTGAGTAACTCGTCCCGCAGGTAAACCTGGAGCCCGGGGACCGACCCCGCAGATGTACTTAGCTCCGTGTGTGGAGCTGACACAAACGGAGGCTGTTGAAAGTCGACAGGTGGCGCTGGTTTATGAAATAATGTTTTAGCGGCTAGCCTCAGGATGAGCTAGTGTGGTGCTAACGGCTAGCTCACGCTCGCTGTGCGGCAGATTTCAAAGATTAAAGAAAAATCTTTAAACTTTAAATAGCAGTAGCACACAAACACTGGAAAAACAAGGAAAAAAACAGGAAGCCCTGGCATTTAGGCAGTCGTTATTAAGAATTTGGATAAATCTTCTTTCTGAGTACAAGCTCGGACTAAAGATGTTAGTATTGTTTCTACATGCTGCACTATAATTTCTCTTTATTTTATTATTATATTTACTTTTTATATATTTGAGAACCGACATATGTGGCCAACCGTGACTTATGCGTACCATTACACTCCTACATGTCAGGGTTTCCAACATCTATTTGCCTTTTAGTCACGTGTCAGAACCTTAATGATGGTGAATGCACTTGTTTTTTTTAACAGGGGGATCAGGGCAGCCCCCTGCTGTGCAAGTGGGACTCATCTTGGTTCCACGTGGCCGTCGTTACAATGAATGAAAACAAGGTCCGTGCTGATATTCAGGTCTTTTCAAAAACATCAAGATTTGGGTCGTTCTTAAAGGAGACAGTTGGCGACATGCCGTCTCCCGCAGTGTTTGCAACAGGAAATACTCTCGGTTTCACCAATTCCTTGTTTTTCACTTTCACTGTCATTATTATCATCATGTTCCAGTTCCAGTGACCCCTCTCATAATCCCTCATTTATATTCTGTACTGTTAATGCACTTGAAATACTGTGGTCAAACAATAGAGAACACATCACAAGATGGTTTGTTTTTATATTATACACGTTTACTCATTTAGAATAGCACAATGTATTTTACTCTAAGTACAAGTAACTGTATATTTCATATAATTTACTCAATGTACCCGTTGTCTTTTAATAATAACATTATTAAAACATTATTAAAGATGTATTTTTCTGAGCAACTATGTATCCTCAGATATAATCGGATTTGTTCACATAAGGTTTTTCAATAAAAGTTCCATTATATATAAGCAAATGTCAAAGTTACTGAGGAGGAAATGTTTTAGTTCAAAGTTATTTATTCCGATGTTGAGCAGTCATTGTCCAGACGAGGCTACACCTCTGAACCACAGGCAGCAAATTCATTTTAATAGTCTATGATAAAGCAACCAGCCACAAGAAAGGCATTCTAATCATTGATAAAAGCCCAGGTGAAGAAAAGACAAGTCAAATCATCAATGAGCAAATGTTGCACTTATGAACAGAAATCGTGAATGAAACCCTTCACTATTTATTAGAATTTGGTTTCCAAATTCTGGTCACACGCTGTGAGATGTACATCTTTTTATCATTTTATCTCTTTTTATCTAGAGTGTTAACTGGTGTTTATCCTTTTATCTCATGGCTTTCTGCCTTTCTGTGTATTTTTATTATGTATGTGAAAGCACTTTGTAAATTGCTGCTTTAAAGTTGCTATACAAATAAAGCTTTATTAATTAATTAATTAATTAATTAATTAATTACTAAACAGTTCAGTGAGTGAAATAATTTAATCCCCTGAATTTTTTTTTTAATCCTTTAAGAAGATATGACTACACTCGTGAGTAAAAGCAGTGTCACTCTAAATGTTATCAACATATTGTTATTTTATGTTTGTGGTTCTGGTTCTGGTCCTGGTCCTGGTTCTGGTGCACCTCCATCGGCCGCTTCTCCCTCTGCACTTTCATTAATCATCTGTTTGTATTTACTCTTGAAAAATCCAGCCTGAGAGTAAAAAGCAAACATTATCTTGTGTTGACAATGTGAAACCAATGTAAACACAACGTTCCAAAGCAGCTGCACAGTGTACTTTCAGGTTAGAGACGTGGGTACTTCTACCTTGTAGAGGCCAGCGGTGAGTAAAGCGAGCAGGGCCAACCCTCCGAACAAACCGCCAACAATTTCTTTAGTGAAGTTTGGTTCAGGATAGACTTCCACCTCTGCTTCAATCTGAGGTGTGAACAGAGAGAGTGCAACAACATCTGTAATAAACTGTTAATGTATGCACGTATATTGTTATAATAATATACAATAAACTATCACATTCTCTCATGTTAGAATGTCAACCGTATTATTTAACAATCAACTTAAAAAGAAATGTTATATCGTGACACTTATCTGTTCTTATTTTGCTGGTTTGGCGACAATAAGCTTCTGTAATTATGCAACAAAAATCCTCAACACATTATGGAATAAACTTTGCTGCATTCTGTAATAATTTATAACATATTCATTGTATTGAATTCGTACATTCATTGGTGTTAATGCAAATCAGTGTTATTCCACTATAGCCTAGAAGCTTTTATTCATTTAATGAAAGACGAATGTTTATTAAAACTTGGTCGTCTATGGCGTAAAAATGGGAAATTATATGAAATAAAGTGAGAAAGACAAAATAATGTATTTTTGGCTCATGTAGATGAACGGCGACAACTCCCAGAATGCACTGCATTCGCTGCCCTGCGAGGCACACCCATAGACCACACCCCCTTCTTACTGAAGTTCTAGTGATTTTCTTGGTAGATTATTCTGTAATGCACCAAATTACACTTTCTTTGTCAAGAAACAAACAAACAAAGCACAGTGATGTATAATAACCATTTACAAAATAATTCCATAATCCATGTGAGATTTTTGTGTCATAAAATGAAGCAGATTACTACATCATATATAAAAGGACATTTACCCTGTGAATGGGAGAGTTGAATTGAGACCCTGTTGAAAAGAAGATGTACTGGTTTGTGTCATACTCCAGACTGGCTGTGCTGGTCAGGAGGACTTTGGCAGAGGGAAGTTTAATCTGTACAAGAAATAAATCAGAAACATGATATGAAGGATTTTCCTGTGAGAATTATTATTAGTAAATAGATATTTTTCCACTTCAGAGACATAATCTCTCTAAAGATCTCATTTTCTTAAATGAAACTTACAGTTTGTGGGATTTATTAAGTGAATAACTCTCATCTAACCCTTCATTTCTCGGCATACAGGAACCTGAGTATCATTAAAGCTGCAGTGTGTAACTTTGAAATACAAGCAAATGTCTGCGGAGACACAGAGTGATATGTTCTACATCACAGCTGATAAAGGGAAGGCCACGCCCCCTCATTTGCATACAAGGATTGGAGAGGTAATACAGCCTGGGAAACAAATGTGCCACTTAAAAATAAAAGTCTCCGGAAATAAATAAATATGTCATTAGGAAATAAAAGTCCCCTGAAAATAATAATTGTATATATTTCATATTCTATTTATTCATTTGTTTCATTTTGACTGAGATGGCTCTCCATAGTGGACACACCACAATCTGATCACTTAAATTCACACCTACAGTCAATTTAGAGGGTCAAATGAACCTTTGCTAACCGCTAACAACGCTTGGCCCTGCCACATCATTTCTGTTTCCTCTAACTCTAACACACTGGACCATCAATCACCTGCTCAATCCAGTTAGAACTAAGGTTGCCAGAGATTGTGTACTTGACGCTCTCCAGTCTTCCCATGAACCTGGTGCAGCGGAACACTCGGCACGTGGCCACAGAGCAGTCCTGAGGGACAGAGGGACGACGACTGTAATGCACAGTACATGTGTGAATACTGTGTGTCTGTGTGGACGACAGAGACGGACTTACCACCACTTTACTTTTCTGCACCACAGAGACGAAATCTGCAACAGAGAACTGTTCGTCCGTGTCGGCTCGGCAGTGTGGAACCTGAACACACACCATTTCACAGACTTTCAGACGAAACGTGTTTTTGTCTATCAATCAGTTCATATCAAAACAACTTTAGTGGAAAACTATAATTAAAACACAACACAAGCTTCTATAGGTCATTGAATGTTGAATGTAATACATTTACTGATGTGGTCAAATATCGATAGCAAATATATTTAGTATTATATTCTATTTCCTCACTGGCAGCTGTGCCTCACACACACACACACACGCCCTCGCCCACGCACACGCACACGCACACACGCACACACACGAGCACACACACAGGAAGTGTCACTCAGAACAGAGGTCACTCCATGTCAGAGTGGGAGTGGTTCCTGGTTCCCTCCCCCTCACATCTGCAGTTTGACAATGGGAGGAGGAGGAGGAGCCAACGGGTAGAGAAGACTCAGAGCGGACAGGCTCCGCCCACTGCCACATCACATGTTGTTGAGATCAAAGCTCAAACCTGTTTCAAACCTGTTAGAATTCTGAGGAAAATAAATTTAGACAGTCGCGGTGACAGAGCGGTGAAATGGCAGGAGTTCAGCTGCAGAGAGAAACCTTGTCTTGTTCCATCTGTTTGGATCTTCTGAAGGATCCTGTGACTCTCAACTGTGGACACAGCTTCTGTAAGAACTGTATTAAAGACCACTGGGACTCAGAGGAGCAGAAGAGGATCTACAGCTGCCCTCAGTGTAGAAAGATCTTCATGCCAAGGCCTGAACTGTTAAAAAACGTCATGTTAGCAGATTTAGTGGAGGAACTGAAGAAGACTGAACTCCACGCTGCTCCTGCTCATCACTGCTATGCTGAAGCTGAAGATGTGGTCTGTGATTTCTGCACTGGCAGGAAACTGAAAGCTCTCAAGTCCTGTTTGGTTTGTTTGGCCTCTTACTGTGAGGAACATCTCCAGCCTCATCATCAATCACCTGCATTTAAGAAGCACACGCTGGTGGAGCCGTCCAAGAACCTCCAGGAGAACATCTGCCCTCGTCATGATAAGATGATGGACTTGTTCTGCCGCACTGATCAGCAGTGCATCTGTTCTCTCTGCTCTGTGGACGAACATAAAGACCACGACACGGTCACAGCTGCAGCAGAGAGGACGCACAAGCAGAGAGACCTGGATCTGAGTCGAGAAGAAGTCCAGCAGAGACTCCAGGACAGAGACAGAGACGTGAAGGTGCTTCAACAGGAGAGGAAGACTCTCACTCTCTCTGCTGATAAAGCCATGAAGGACACAGACGAGAGCTTCACTGAGATGATGGGTCTCCTGCAGAAGAGAAGCTCTGACGTGAAGCAGCAGATCAGATCCAAACTGGAAACTGAGGTGAGACGAGTCACAGACGCCGAGGAGAAGCTTCATCAGGAGCTCACTGAGCTGAAGAAGAGAGAAGCTGAACTGAAGCAGCTCTCACTCACACACGACCACAACCAGTTTCTCCTCAACTACCGCTCACTGTCAGCACTCAGTCCATCCACGCACTCGTCCACCATCCATGTCCGTCCTCTGAGACACTTTGAGGACGTGACGGTGGCTGTGGCAAAGCTCAGAAGTCAACTGCAGGACGTCCTGACCGAGACGTGGACAGACATCTCACTGGCTGTGGCTGAAGTAGATGTTTTACTGACAGAACCAGAACCAGAGACCAGAGATGAATCCTTCAGATATTCACAGGAAATCAAACTGGATCCAAACACAGCAAACAAATATCTGTTATTATCTGAGGGAAACAGAAAAGTGACAGTAATGAAGAAAGCTCGGTCTTATCCTCGTCACACAGACAGATTCACTGTTTATCAGGTCCTGAGTGAAGAGAGTCTGACTGGACGTTGTTACTGGGAGGTGGAGTGGACAGGAAGAGGAAGAGTTTATGTAGCAGTGACGTACAAGAACATCAGCAGATCAGGTCCAGATTGTGTTTTTGGAAACAATGACAAATCTTGGGCTTTAGTTTGTGAACAAAACAAATGTCAGTTTGGTCACAACAGAATCTGGACTGACGTCTCAGACTTCGCAGTCTCCAGAGTGGGAGTTTACCTGGACCACAGAGCAGGTCTTCTGTCCTTCTACAGAGTCTCTGACACCATGACTCTGCTCCACAGAGTCCAGACCACGTTCACTCAGACTCTCTATGCTGGAGTTTATCTTTATTATTCACCTGGAGCCACAGCAGAGTTCTGTAAACTCAAATAGTCTGGAGTTCTTTCAGCAGCAGTGAGTTCAACTCTGAGTTTAAATCTTTAACTTCTCTGCGACAACAACAACATCAACTTTTGACTTTTGAATTCAAACTGTGAGCAACTTTATAGACAAAGTTTCTTTCATTTGCTCATTTTAGAAGTAAACTCTTGAAAAGCGATTAAAAAATAAAGAGTAAAAACGTGATGAGACAGAGAAGAGATTCCACGCCGCCATACATCGTATGTGCTCGTAACCTCTGCATGGTCAGCGACTCTCCACTGCACAGGAAGTGCACAAGTCCAAGAGGAAGACGACGTTTTCACGCTATTTATGACGATCGATTTTTATTTCACTGCTTCATTTATGGGAAATATAAAGTGTGTGATGATCATTGTAACTGATTCAATTTTAAGTGTAACTGATTCAGGGTTGAGTGTAATTGATTCATGGTTAAGTGTATTTGATTCATGGTTAGGTGTATTTGATTCATGGTTAAGAATAATTGATTCATGGTTAAGAATAATTGATTCATGGTTAAGTGTATTTGATTCATGGTTAAGTGTATTTGATTCATGGTTAAGTATATTGATTCATGGTTAAGTGTATTTGATTCATGGTTAAGTGTATTTGATTCATAGTTAAGTGTAATTGATTCATGGTTAAGTGTATTGTATTGATTCATGGTTAAGTGTATTTGATTCATGGTTGTGTATGACTCATAGTTAAGTGTATTTGATTCATGGTTGTGTATTTGATTCATGGTTGTGTATTTGATTCATGGTTGTGTATTTGATTCATGGTTGTGTATTTGACTCATAGTTAAGTGTATTTGATTCATGGTGTATTTGACTCATAGTTAAGTGTATTTGATTCATGGTTAAATGTATTTGATTCATGGTTAAGTGTATTTGACTCATGGTTAAGTGTATTTGACTCATGGTTGTGTTTTGACTCATAGTTAAGTGTATTTGACTCATAAGTGTATTTGACTCATAGTTGTATTTGATCATGGTTGTGTATTTGACTCATAGTTAAGTGTATTTGACATGTATTTGATTCATGGTTAAATGTATTTGATTCATGGTTAAGTGTATTTGACTCATGGTTAGTGTATTTGACTCATGGTTGTGTATTTGACTCATAGTTAAGTGTTTGAATCATGGTCATGGTTGTATTTGACTCATAGTTAAGTGTATTTGATTCAATTTGTATGTGTATTTGACTCATAGTTAAGTGTATTTGACTCATAGTTAAGTGTATTTGAATCATGGTTAAGTATATTTGATTCATGTGTAATTGATACATGGTTAAGTGTATTTGACTCATAGTTAAGTGAGTTGTATTTGACTCATAGTTAGTGTATTTGACTCATAGTTATGTATTTGATTCATGGTTAAATGTATTGATTCATGGTTAAGTGTATTTGACTCATGGTTAAGTGTATTTGACTCATAGTTGTGTATTTGACTCATAGTTAAGTGTATTTTGAGTTCATATTTGAAGTATTTGACTCTGATCTCATGGTTATGTATTTGATTCATTTGTTCATGTATTTGACTCATAGTTAAGTGTATTTGAATCATAGTTGGTCAATTTGTAGTTAAGTGTATTTGATTCATGGTTAAGTGTATTTGACTCATAGTTAAGTGTATTTGACTCATAGTTAAGTGTATTTGAATCATGGTTAAGTATATTTGATTCATGGTTAAGTGTAATTGATACATGGTTAAGTGTATTTGACTCATAGTTAAGTGTATTTTGTATTTGATTCATGGTTAGTGTATTTGACTCATAGTTAAGTGTATTTTCATGTGTATTTGACTCATAGTTAAGTGTATTTGATTCATGGTTAGTGTATTTGACTCATAGTTAGTGTATTTGATTTATGGTATTTGACTCATAGTTAAGTGTATTTGATTATAAGTTATGTATTTGATTCTCTGTGTGACTCATGTGTATTTGATTCATGGTTAAGTGTATTTGATTCATGGATTCAAGGTGTTCGTAAGTGTTTAACTTACATGTAAACATGTACAAAATAAGTTTTTGTACCTTTGATATGAATAAAACTTGTTTGGAACCATGTTTATCTGAATCTATCGGGATGATGACTGTCACCTGTAAACTGTTAGAATCCACCCAGATGTCTTTGTCACCGAGCTTCACTGGCACCCGGATCACCACGGTGAAGTTCAGCGCTCTGATGTCATTCGTCACCTGTAAGAAGGCGAGCAAAGCGAGGAATGTTCATTTGAAACTAATTAACGTGAAGAAAGTTTGCTGTCGATCGATGAGTCGACGATATTTTACCACAATTGTTTGTTGGAGTGGTTTCTGCAAATCATTCTTTCCAAAGGTGAAATTGACGTAGCTGAGGGAGCTAAATACAGGAAGCACATATGTTAAGGTAGCATGCAGTGTCAGTGTCACTTCACAGTTGTGTTTCTCTGTGTGATGAAGAACACAAACCTTTCGATCGTAACAAAAATGCTGTACTTCACATCGATCCCTTTAGTCTTATACAGGTCACTGGAACTGGAGTGATCCTGGTTCTGACTAACAAACAAACAAACGCCATATTTATTGTGATGATGAGTTACAATCTGATGACATGCAGTACACTGTGTGTGTGTGTGTGTGTGTGTGTGTGTGTACCTGGTAGCATTTGCTGTGATGAAAATTCTCCTCTCAAGTCCTTGACTGTTTTCAATCCCATATGAGACAATGAAGACAGCCTGTAATGATGAGATGAGAGACGTCAGACTGACCGATCACTCTGCAGCACACACACACACACACAGCTTAAGAGCTGCCTCGTCCACTGATGTGCAGCATGCTCTGCATGTGGACAAGATTGTCCTCGGGATCTTAGACAGTCAGTCAAGTCAGTCTTTGGTGAACCAGAGATCTTGGAATTTTCATTGTCTCTCTCTCACCTAACGTTACTCACGTCAACAGTGGAGAGCGAGACAGTGGACAGTGTCCACAGCAACACTAGTAATAATGACTTGCCGTTTGTCCTGCGTAGGCCTCGTCTATACAGGACATCAAACAGTAAGGGAGACATTTACCTAAATATCAACTTCCCGTTTTTCTCAAGCACTCAAGCACTCAAGCACACGTCTATTTAGGGTGATTTAAAAAACGTTCAAGGGCCTTGAATTATGACTTCAGAGGACATTACATTGACTTGCACTCATTTCCTGGAGACAGACTCTAACCTTAACCAGAGGTGGCCTAAGCCTGACCTTAACCATACATGTCTTCACCTTAAAATGTGTTAGGATACAATTGTATTGGGCCTGCGAGATAATATATAATGTAATTATGTTATTAGCGACACACATCAAGTTATCAAGTTAGCTCACCCATAAAAGAAATAAACACAGAGCAGGAACAAGAGAATCCTCTCTTTTAGTTTTATATACGATTAGTATACAGCAAATTATTGGCTAAGATACATGTGAGTGCAGGCCTGTATGTGACGTTCTACTGGAAAATCAGACGAGACACATGGAAATGACATGACTGAGAGGAAAATCACGTGTGTATTTAACTTATTAAACTAATTAAACAATTGTCCAGAGACGCAAACTTCACTTCAAACAGAAACAAAACAGGAATCATTCCACAATACTTCATAAAAACGAAACTCTTAAGTAAAGTAAAATATTATATTGCAAAACACAGACAGCATATAAGTCCAATTCTGGCTCCCTGTCTGTTTTAGGATTCATTTTATTACTTACTTTTAAATGTCTGCATGGCCTGGCACCTGCATACCTGACTCACAGTGAATCAGATGACCAATTAAAAGAACCATTTTCTGTCTTTAGTGGACTAATGTGTCATTTTACTGATTTGATCCTCAAAATAAGGAATAAAGTGCATTCTGTATCTGTTTAATATGGAACACATCTTTTATCTTCATAAGAACATATTTTCTGGAAAGGGGTGGCAACCCTGTCCCCACAACATGAGTGATACCTGAAACACGCACACACACCTCAGTGTTGCTCTTGAAAATGGGCTTGTTGACACTGCACTGGGTTCTTCCTTGCTGTAATCCATCCTCACTGTCCAAGGAGTTGCACTCGATATTTCCCTGTGTTCAAAAACAAGTGTTTTATGGCATGAGGAAAACACAGTTTCATGGTGTGTGTTTGAGTGGGGAAGCGTTCTGAGACTTGAGAAGATTTGGAGATCCCACAAAAGCTCATTGATATATTTCATGTTCATTTCCCTTAAGCCTCGTTTCCACCAAGCAGTTGAGTTGAGTTGAGTTGAGTTGAGTTGAGTTGAGTTTTGTTGAGTTGAGTTCAGTTCAACTCACCGTGGTGCAGGCTGGGAATACGTGACGTGGGGTTCACGTAATATGTGTCAGCTACGTAAATAGCGTAACATTATATCAGCGTGACACATTCACCAATATGAGTGATCATCTTTCAACTGGAAGGTCAAAGGTTTGATTCCGAGCTCTGCTAGCCTACATGCTGATGTCATGCTTGGCAAGACACCTAATTCCTAATTCTAGGATGGGTGAAAATGCAGAGAATCATTTCCCTAAGGGGATTAATAAAGTATCTAAGAAAAAACTCAAACACTAGCAGCTACGTTCAAATGTTGCCACAAGCTTCTGTCGACTTATCTAAGCAACATGAGTGTCCTTGTCTCATTCAGCTCAATGATGCAGGAAGATGTGATGGTCTACTGTGGCGGTACAAGGCAGTGCCTATCTCCATTCAGTTTCAAAAGATCCAAAATTATAAATAGCAGAACATTTCTAAAACTATGAATTCTATGCAGTTTTATGTGCTTTTGTGCATTTTCAAGCCCCAAAAATTGGATTCTAATAAGTATGTATCAGTGGATTAGTAGTTGAGTGCAGGGTGGAGCATTTCTATGCTTTCTATCATCATTGGAAAGATTTTGATCAAATTCAGATCTTGTGCATGTCATTGTGATGAAAATTAGAAATTAAAAACTTACACCTCTGATGAAATGCTTATAATGTATTATACAGTAGCTTTTTGTGTACAGTAGGCTGAATAATTATTTCTCTGCATTTAGATGTTTTTTTTTCCTATCAACATTTTGCAAACATTCATTCCTGGCGCCGCTAGTCCAGACTAGAGAAACACTATATAAATACAAAGCATTTGTAAAATAATCACTCAATCCTGGCACCTCACCTGCAGACTGGTGAACTTCCTGTAGGAGAGGCCGGCTGGGTAGGTGAGGATAACCTGGCTGTTGTAGGAGTCTTCCTCACTGTTCTCCACAAACACAGTGACATTCAAGAGTTCATCAATGCCCACTTTAACCTCCAATGATCTGGCGGATTGCAACAAAAACAGAGAAATGGTGAGACAGATGCTTTACTGTTGTAGCCTCGGCTCGATGCAAACTTGTGTTTCTCACCTGGTGAAGTTGAAATCCACCTTCAGGTTGTCCACACATTTGTTGTCAGAGCCACAGTTGATCTCAAACCCCAACTGTTGTGTAATCACAGAAAGAGACTGATTTATACTTCACCTCATGACCTTTTCATGACTTTTCAATGGTTTCAAGCAACAAAAATGGACCGAAAGATCTCATGTGTTTTAACTGTCGTTCTCTTGATTTGTTCAGTGCTGCACTGACCACCACATTATTCTTATTTATAACTGTGGCCCGGCAAAGGGCAGGGCCTTCTGAGGGAGATGGAAAAAAGGGCTTTAAAACAAAACAAAATTAGATTTAAAACAATATAAACATATTAACAATACATTTACAAAGACACTGCACACACACACACAAAGGCGTTTAACCTAATACACAACAAGAGGAGCAAAGCATAAAGTGAATTCTCTCACAAACCAATCATATTACAATGAATAATGCTTTTAGTGTATTTTGTAACACTGCAGGTCTCTGAAGAAATGTTTAGTGTGTAGCAAGTATATGATGTAAATTCACAGTGACTCTATAAAGGTTAGGTTAAGTGGACATGTGTGTGTCTATGAGTTATTAAGTAACGATAGGCAAAGGTGTCGTTAGCAGTCACTTACAGAATGAAAGGTTGTTTTTTTAGCCTGCTGGGAGAGACTTGGTTTAAGGCCAACTGTGTTTGAGGCCAAACCATCAAAGGTGAATTTGAGCTCATTGTTAATTTCATTGAGAGCATCATCTGGACAAGCCTGCAACAAGAGGACACATGTATTACAATCAGAATCCAGCATGCTATTATGAATGATATTTAAGTCCATGTACCGCTACGACACATGTCGCGGTCATTTAAAAAGTCCACGTACCGCTACGACACATGTCGCGGTCATTTAAAAAGTCCACGTACCGCTACGACACGTGTCGCGGTCATTTAAAAAGTCCACAATCATGATATTTAAGTCCATGTACGCCAGCATGGTCATTTAAAGTCCGAACGATGTGGCGGTCATTTTATACCCGCTTCGCGACGTTATTAGCGGTCATTAAAATCCGCGTACCACTACGACACATGTATGGTCATTTAAAAGTCCACGCACCCGCTCGACACATGTATGGTCATTTAAAAAGTCCGCGTGCGCTTCGACACATGTCACCGTCATTTAAAAGTCCGCGTACTGCTACGACACATGTAGTCCACGCATCCACGCGCTTGCAGCTACGACACATGTCACCGTCATTTAAAGTCCATCGCATCGCCACGCACACGGTCGGGTCATTTAAAAGTCCACGCATTCACTACATGTAATTTAAAAGTCCGCGTGCCGCATCGTATGCGCGGTCATTTAAAAAGTCCACGCATCGCTACTTCATTAATATGTAATATTTTAAAAGTCCGCGCGACCGCTACGACACATGTAGCGGTCATTTAAAAGTCCACGCACTGCCACGGCCACACATGTCACGCGTCATTTAAAAGTCCACGCGACCGCCACGCACATGTTGCGGCCATTTAAAAAAGTCCATCGCACGCTACGACACATGTCGCTGTCATTTAAAAAGTCCGCGATGCCTTCAGCCACCACGCATCGCCACATACGCCGTCATTTAAAAATTACGTCACCGCCATGTCACTGTCATTTAAAAGTCAGTCCACATGTCACGGTCATTTAAAAAGATCCACATACCACATATCCGGTTGCTTAAAAGTCCACGCATCGCACGACACATGTCACGGTCATTTAAAAAGTCCACGCTCTGCCACGACACACATGTCAAGGGTCATTTAAAAGTCCACGCATCGCTACGCATCCACGCGTCACGGTCATTTAAAAAGTCACTGACACATTTTAAAAAGTCCCGCGTACGCTTCATTTACACATGTTAAAGCCATTTAAAAAGTCCACGCATCGCACGACACATGTCGCGTCATTTAAAAGTCCACGCACCGCTATACACATGTCACCGCTATTTAAAAGTCCACGCATCGCATGCACACATGTCGCTGTCATTTAAAAGAATCCGCGCGACCGCCACGCCACACATGTCACCGCCATTTAAAAGTCCATCGCATCGCTTCGCACACACATGTCGCCGTCATTTAAAAAGTCAATACGTCACAGTCATTTAAAAAGTCCACGCGCACTTCATTACGCATGTCATTTAAAAGTCCATCGGCATTACATGTTTAAAAGTCCACGCATCGCCGACACATAAGTCGCGCGTCGTCCACGCATCAGCTACACGCACACACATGTCGCGTCATTTAAAAGTCCACGACCGCTACTTCACACATGTACCCCTTACGCAAAGTCCATCGCACTTCACACATGTCGCTGTCATTTAAAAAGTCCACGCGCTCTGATACCGCGCACATGTCACCGTCATTTAAAAAGTCCACACCGCCACGGCCATTATCACCGCGTCCACGCATCATACGGCCACATGTCGCGTCATTTTAAAGTCCACGATCATACGGCACATCCATTTAAAAGTCCACGCGACCGCTACGCCACACATGTCACCACTATTTAAAGTCCACGCATCGCTACGACACATGTCGCGTCATAAAAGTCCACGACCGCTACGTAATCATTACGCCATTTAAAAGTCGCATCGCCATTTAATAATACAAAGTCGCGGTCATTTAAAAGTCCACGCACCGCCACGCACACATCGTCACCGCTATTTAAAAAGTCCACGCATCGCTACGACACATGTCGCGTTTTCATTAAAAGTCCACGCACGCTACGCACACATGTCGCGTCATTTAAAAGTCCACGCATCGCCATTTACGTCACATGCATCGCCACGACACACATGTCGCGGTCATTTAAAAATCCACGCATTCCGCTAATGCCATGCCACGCCATCATTTAAAAGTCCACGACCGCTGGTTTAATACACATGTCGCGTCATTTAAAGTCCACGCGACCGCTACGACACATGTCAATGCGTCATAAAAGTCCACGCATCGCTAATGCATACATGCTGCGGCCATTTAAAAAAGCATCGCTACTCTATCGCTGTCATTTAAAAGTCCACGCGACCGCCACGACACATGTCACGGCCATTTAAAGTCCACGACCGCCATACGCATGTTAGTGTCATTAAAAGTCCACGTACCACAAGCTACGACACATAAAGTCAGTCATTTAAAAGTCCACGCACCGCTACTCATTAATACAAAGTCACCGCCACAAAAAGTCCATCGCACTGCCACGCACACATGTCGCGGTCATTTAAAAAGTCCACGCACCGCTACGACACATGTCACCGTCATTTAAAAAGTCCATGTACCACTACGACACATGTCATGGGTGAGCAAGCAGAATGTGGCAAGATGGCCGTCATGTGTGGACGTTCGACACTCCGCTGTAAGACATCTAGCCTTTATGTATATCTATGGTGACGACAGCTCATTTTAACTGGAGACATGTAAATACGTGAAAGGCCAAAGGTCATGTCATGGGTCTTTAAAACTGCAATCACTGACAAGAGGGCAGAAATGTTAAGACTATATCAGCCATTATAGCAGCAGTCAGAGCTCAAACCACTTACATCGATAAAGAACTGCACCTGGATACATTTTCTCCCATTTAAGTCTAAATCAATGGAGCCAGTC
Organism: Solea senegalensis; assembly: GCF_019176455.1. Taxonomy (NCBI): domain Eukaryota; kingdom Metazoa; phylum Chordata; class Actinopteri; order Pleuronectiformes; family Soleidae; genus Solea; species Solea senegalensis. Next base: position 19,507,042 of record NC_058041.1, on the reverse strand, counting down.
TTCTCTCGCTGTTTGCCACTGATGTAAGCTCTGTTGTTTGGGGGCTTGCGCGTGGCATCCAGTGTTAATGTGTAGTTGATCTTTGCTTGAGCTGAAAGAAAAAGAGGATTTTCCTCTTCATACATTTAAAAAGACGGACACTGACTTTGCAATTCAGGGAAACAGAAGAATGAGGAACCTGTGGGTGCTGTAGAAAGCATGGTCATGATGAAGCACACCTGAGCTGTGCTTGTCAGTGCGACAGAGCACACTGGGTTTTGAGTAGGAATGTGGTTTGGACTAAAGGACACTGTCACGTCTACCATCACTATAGGCCTTGATCTGGAAATGGAAAGAGCAGAAAAACACAGGAGTTAGTTATAAGCTAACAGAATAACAAACTCAAGTTTTGTTTTAAAAGGAATAGTTCAAGTGTTTACTGTGAGGGTATGAGGTAGTGACACGGTTACAAAGTTGGTGCTGTTTGCTCATTTGAGCCACTGAACAACAGGATGACCAGTAAATAAAATAAATGCTTGCTTAAATGTGTGTAAATGGTTCACTCCCTGTATTAAAGTCCATAAAGAAAATCGGCAAATTTAAATCTCAGCAAACAGGCCAAGTTGATCCACTGCTGCCTCCAACAATAAGTTTTTTTGTGTGTGAGCAGTTTACAAACTTACGTTTCCTGTATTAGCTGTGAGATATTGTGTCAAACACCTGGACACTACGAGATGTCAATCACACTGGTGTCCACTACCATGTGCTGTCTATCATCGATTTCCTTGAAATTGGAAAATATATTACAAATTTGGCATTATTTTTCTTAGAAGAGCTGACCCTAGTGATCGAGACCATTAACTCTCCAGGAAAAAGCACAAGTGTTTTCCTTTGTATCCCTGCTGAACACCATGTTTTCAGTGAGAGTGTCTGTACAGCACAGCCAGCACTGACTATGTGTCAGTGCCACACACAGCCACACTTCCAAAATCCTGGACTATCCCTTTAACTGTCTGACACAGAATGTCTGGTACTGACCTGAGTAAGAAAACCTTGCCCTTTGAACCCACTGCTAGGTCTGGCAGATTGTCTCCACTGTGGTCAAAGGACGAATGACCGATGGACCTGCCGAAGAACCTGAGTCCGGGCTGGACTTCGGAGCCAGCAATTCTCTGTGGAAATGAACACTTTAAAATCACATGAATCTGACAGTAAAGACAGTGAAAAACATATATTATGCTATACTTTGTGTGCTTTTATGTGTTTTATTAAGTATGTTTCACAGAATAGTTGAAATCACGAAGAAGCCACTCCATGCTTCAAATCACAGTATTGGAGGTCTTAAAACCATAAACTTAAACTGTCCATGTATTTGAATTTGGGTTGTTTGATCGCTGAGAACCGATTCAAAGTTGGGGGTGTGGTGATACCACATTTGAGTGCTTTTTTTGCTTTATATGTAGCCGCTCCTGCGTAGGCTAGTTACTGCTACTTGCTAGATGGACAAGGAAAAACTGCAGAAGGACAGTTCTTAACAAAGACACTTCTGCTATGCTACGGAAGGAGAAGCTACAATGTGTAGTCGCAAACTTTCGGATGGAAGGGTGTGGCAGGACATGACAATAACTGGACACGTTGAGGCGAACAGAGTTCCAGCTACACAGCAGCTACTTCTGAGATGACGACATGGCGCCCTGAACCTCTTATGAACCTTCTGTCTTCTTATGGGGCTGAGTTTTCATTAACATCATTAATCTGCGTTACGTTGGTGTTCATTCAAAGTCACATACGGGGATTAAATCGTGTTTTTTCACGCTACACGCTGTCTTTTAATAATCCACTGTTCACAATGTTATGTGCTAGCTCAGTATTGTTATGGTAGTGACTGTGATGCTCGTGATTTAGCAACTATCAGAGGGTTAGCATTAGCACAACATCAGTCACAGGAGCTCATTCGGCAACAACAACAACAGAACCACTTAAATGTATTTGATTTGATATTAGAAATATGTATCTATCTTTGATCCTTCTAACTTTTCAGTGTATGACCTTTCTTGTTTTTCATTTTTATGACATTTACATTCTTATTTCATTTTATTTTTCTCTGGGAACCCCCTGGGACCACTTCATAGAACCCTTGGGGTCCCTCGACCTGCTATTGATAACTATTGTTCAAACTGCTACGATAGTTCCTGTCCTGTGGGCTAACAGATATCAGATGTTTCTTTTGTCTGCTGCTGTATTGATGTGATTATGTCAGATTATTTTCTGACTTGACTTGTGTGGAATGGAATGGACAGTGTTATAAAAGATGTTCGATTCTACACATGCACACAATTTGGTGCATGCGCGTAACGCTGGAGCTTCTGGGTCCAGATCAGATACTGACCATCACATAAGCATACAGTCTGTGTTTCTTGTGTGTGTCTTTTTTTGTCCGCTGTGCCTGTGCACACTTGTTCGTATCTCACTGGTCAAACTTGTACACACCCCTGCATTAAATCTGTTGTTTTTTGTGTTGGTATGTGGCTCCAGAGCTTTGTTGCGGTGTAACAGGCCGCACATAGTGAACGTGTTCAATAATATTCTTTCAGCTTGCTCACCTGTGAGTAAGTATCACTGATTCTCCGTCCTCCTTCACCATGGAATATATAGAGGCTTCCTTGACCGTCATTCTCCAGTGGAGCTCCGATCGCCACATCATTGAGTCCGTCTGTGTTCAGATCAGACAGCACAGCGACTGCAGAGCCAAACCTTCCTCCATCAGACGCATCCCCTCTCAGAACCAGTGGAGAATCAAAGTGACACTCTACACTCTGGTTACAAAATATGGAGCAGAGTCAGTGTCTGCAGATAAGCACAAAGTCAATGATTTTAATAGCACATGATAATAAAGTCATTTACCAAACCAGTCAGAATGCAAACATAAACTCTTCCCTCTCTATCAGTGTCCTTGTACATCGGGGCAGATATGAGGACGAGGTCAGTGTAGCGGTCACCATTCACATCCATGGCACAAACCTCTGCCCCAAAATATTCACCGGTCTGGAACTGTGGAAGGCAATCATCACAGAAAAGATACCGTACAGGAAGCAGGCGTTTCATTCAACACAACTATTTTATTCACAGATTGTCAATAGATACGCACCTGCCATGGAAAGGGATCAATCTTTTGAGGGGCATCTGAATGAAGAGCCAGCACAACTCCTCTGTGCTGATATCTCGGAGCACCAATAATTGTCAGTGTCCCCTGTGGGGTTCTAGCAACTGCCATGGAATAACCTGGAATTTCAGTGTCAGGACAGTAGACAGGATTATTGATTCATTCTATAGTAACATCTCAACATAATATAAATGAAGTGATCTGAGAGAGAATGCTTGTGTTCATAGCCTCATAACTACATCTGTAGCCTCACTGGACAATTGACCAATTACAGGACAGTCCAGACAAAGGATGTCATGTGACTGTTTCTATGAACCGCCATGTTAGCTGCCAAAGATGCAACATAAATGACTGGGATCGGTGCTGGATTCCGCCGGTCCGAGCTCACTGTGCACTTCAAATCCACACAGATCAGCCTGAATGACATATGACGGACTGAGTATATCTAATCCTTACAGCCAGAGGACATCACCATGGCTGTGGGATGTGTTCCACTATGCCTATAGTTTCAGTGGAATCCTTGTTACTCCAGCACCAGCAACATCTACCTACACTGCAAGGAATCCTAAAAAAAGGTCAGACAATGGACTCATGCTGTGAAACATGTGTCAGTGTCAGTGATGGACAGACTGTCTGACGTCATCTGTCCCGTGTTCATCTAATGAGCGCTGTGATCTCTAAACGTGCATCTTAATCACCTGCAGATTAAACAGATTTTCTGTATTTAGGTTTAGATAATGAACACAATTAGTATATATTACTTTAACTTTTATAATGCAGTGAACAAAAGTTGACAATTAAATGTTTCAACAAATTTTAATTATACTAAAAATATAATAATATTAATATATAAAATATTGTCTTCTGTAGTATATATATATGTATGTATATATATATATATATATATATACACACATATGTATGTATATATATGTATATATATATATATACATATATATATATATGTATATTGTGGCAGGATGAGGAAAGGCTGAGACGTAGGTGAGTTTCACAGGTTTATTCTGTATGAGTTGGAACAGCCAGAACACATGTGCCCCATACAGCAAATATATATATCCAGAACCACCCCTTACCCAGAAACCACCTGGGTGAGAGAACACACCCCTGAGTGCCCGCCACAATATATATATATATATATACATATGTAGGTATACATACATACATATGTATATACACATATATATGTATATATATATATACACATATACATATATATACTTATTTATGTATATATATATATATATACACATATACATAAATAAGTATATATATGTATATGTGTATATATATATGTATATATATACACCGCGCAGTGACAGTCTTACCCAAATAACTGTCAGGCTCCATATTAGGCAGATATGATCCCAGTCTCCCTCCTGTGTTGGTGTATTGCAGGTAGCCTCCTTTCCACTGGTTGGCGCCAACAACACCCATTTGAATTCCCTGCGACACAGAAAGAAGATTCTATTTGAATGAACTTTATTTGTATAGCATCAAATCACAACATACATTATGTGAAGGCACTGCACATATAAGGCAGAAACCATAAAAATGTTATGGAGAGCAGAGAAACACTAGGCATCAGTGGAGAGATGTAAATGTTGGTAGATCAGATCCATTATTTGAATTACCCCAGGCACAAAAGCAGCACTGAATCCCTCTTGAGCCATCTCCAATTTCAACGAGTCTCCACTGGTCTGAGATCCTGAAACACCAAAAGAAATGGTCATTACCTGAATTTCACTGTTGGTTCTATAAGGTCCTGACACTTTGTTTGTAGACTTGCCAGAGGAAACACCGGGACATGTGTATGTATATACATTTATGTGAAACAGTGTATACAGGCTTATAAGTGTGACCTGAGAGAATGATGGACTTCCCCTGTGTGTGACGCTCAGGACAGCATGTCTTAGTCCACCTCCTCTAGTGAGTGAATGAGTGAATGGCAAAACTGCTTTGAGTAGTCATCAAGACTAGAGAAGTCCTACATGAATACATTTACCATATTAGCAAACTGCCAGTGAGTTGAGCTCGTGCGATATGTGTGCATTTGAAACTGTTATAAACATTTACCTTTTAGATACACAACACATGTATGAGCTACGTTTACATCTGTACCTTCTATAGCAAAAATTTGGTCTTCTAAATTATTCCTTATTTCCTCAAGTGCATCAAAGCTCCCCACTTGAAAGACGTGGTTTTGGACGGGAGAAGATGCAATGGTTCGCAGTTCCTTTTTTGCACCGGCATCACTGAATGCATCTCCCACCTAGAGACGTTGAGAACATTTATTTATTACATTGTCTGGGTTAAAAGAACATATTTAAGAAGTGAAATGATGTCAATAAAAGTCAAAATCACGTCATGTGCCACTCTTTGAGTCGCAGTGTCACATCCTGACATGAGACCACACACTTTACTTCTGTCACTCGTCTTCACCCACTTCCCCCTGCCTGCACTCTCTTCTTCACTGTCATTGATGTTTGACCCCAGGTCTTTAAACTCATCCACTTTCGCTGTCATACTCCCTGCATCTTTCACAACCTGTAGTCATGGTTCCTGTGATCATGTAAAAGTAATTCAAATACAGAGGATCAGAACAAAAACAATACATTGACTAAACCACATACCCCTATAGCAAATCGAACAATCTTTTCCTTCTCAGCTGAGGATGCTGCAGATCCCAGACTGTCACGGTCATGAGATGCTCCATCCGTAATGACAATCAAGATCCTCTTCACATTTGGTCTGGAACCACGTCCTGATGTGAAAATGTTGTTGCTGTCAAACCAAGAAAAAATATCATATCATTACATTTGACGAGGAATTGTGTTTCATTTTATTTTTATAATATAAGCTGTGCAGTGAACTGAATGTTGTCAGCTCTAAAATAAATGTTCCTAATGTTAGCGCTGCCACCAAAGTAAAACACAAGTATTTCACTGTAATTTGAGATACACTTTGCTTCACTATACAAAACCACAAATAAACTATAGTGGATTGTGTCAATTAAAAGCACCATGATATTATCTGACTCAACAACGTTCACTGTCACTCACTCAGAGTCACATTTACAAATGAAGAACCCCAAAAGTAGTTTATTCACTATTCAGTTGGCGGTATGCACACTGACTGCTGGTTATGCTTCACATCGCGTCAGCATTATTTACACACACATTTTCGGCTAAGATCATTTTTGCTCTGCGCCTGTTGGGCTCACATGCGCCCCCTATAGTACAGCAAGGTAGTGTCTGCCTCAGCGTGTGCCTTTTCACTGGGGTTTTATGTCCCATCGGCCAGACGAAACATGTCACACACATTCATTAATGATAAAAGCCAGACTGTGGAAAGTGCATCACACCCCTGGTAGCATCATATTAGCACTTACACCACAAATTTGATGGCTTTAGCTGTGTAAGTTCCTCCCTGTTGTTGAAGAATATTATCAATTTTCGTCTCCCAATTACCAGATGAGAAAAAATTGTTGAAGTAAAAGTGGACCTGGGGTTCAAATGAGAACTGTGCAACAGCAAACTGTGAAAGAAATAGAGCAATTATTTAGCAGTTATGGAAACAATTGTTGACTTTAAACACTGAACAACAGATGAATGCATTCTGTCAACATTACCTGTGCATCTTTTCCCACAAATGGACGAACCAAGTTTTTCACAAACTGCTTCATTTTTATAAAATCATCCGAAGATACGCTGCCTGAGCCGTCGAGGAGAAAAGCAATATCAGCTTCTGTTCGGCAGTCTGTCAAAGACAAGATCCACAGATGAGAAGAATTCCCAACTCACGCTCAGGCCCGTTCCTAAAAAGAATGAAGTCAACAGTATCATAATATTTGCAGCATTATCTGAGCATTAGATAGCCTTTTACAACAAAAACCCAAAGTTTGTGAACCGCCCACCCTCACACGCCAAATTCCATTGAGGAAAACAGAATTTTAATCTTGCAGGGAAACAGAAGCTTCTGCCTCATTTGATCAAGTTTGTGTCACTTTGGTTAATCTCAAATCTCAAATCCACAAAATAACTAAATGACTAAATACCTTTGTATTCCATGATGTCACTTGATTTTCAAAGCAAAATAAACTTCAGTGTCCAGTCAGAAAGGCTGTCTTATGATATCATAGACATAGGATTTATTATTTTAGTGTCTCCGATGGTTTCGGTGAAGGGGCAAGCACAGCTAACCACAAAAAAACCCTTGACTAATCCTTCATTTGTGAAGACGTTGTTGGTGGAACTGTTGCTATGAAGTCAGCAAGAACTCATCAGTTAGATGAGTTGCTCATTTTTGTTTAACCCAGGGCTCAAATGATGTGTGTCTGTATCAAAGTGTGTGACAACATCACACCAACCTGGAGGAGAAGGAGGCACAAGGGGTCCAACACCATTATTGCGTTGTATCTCAATGCATGCACCATTGTACATGGTGATACTTCTGCAGTCTTTTGGGATGGTTGGTCCACATACCTGCTCATGAACACATGACATGCTTTTTATTTATAGAGTGATTTTAATGGAAGACGCGTCACATACATTTAAAGGTCATAAGCCAAATACAAAATGAAATATAACAGATCATTTGTCAAATATAAAGTATATTACAAAATATCAAAAAAATAGTTTAGAATCAGGTGATCAGTCATGTATGCACATGTAATGCTGTAGAGCAGGCGTGTCCGACTCAAATGACCTGGGGGCCAATGAGAGTCTGGTCTGGTCGCGTCTAAGTGGTCTAACAGTAAAAATGCTTGTTTTTTTACTTCACACTAACCACAGATTATTGATGCTAAATCCACCTCAAACAACATCAAAAACAGAGACATAAATCTAAAACTGTAATTAAAACACCTAACTAGCTTAGAAATATGTCATTTAGCACCAGACTCAAGAACAGAAGGTGGGAAGAATATTCTCGGGGACTGGCCAAAAGGGTTTTTATCTGTGGCGATGTGAATATTGACTTACTCAACCCAAAACAAAATACTTCACTAATATGATGGATGGGCCTACAACCCCTCATTACACCACCGAGCAGGTTCACAACACATAGTGATCGATAATATCTTCGCAAATATCATAGGGACAGGCATAACAAGAGGACTACTGATCAATGCCAATCTTTGCTATTGATGACTGGAAGCACACTGTGACACAGACACCGAGCAAAAACACCTATAGAAGGATCAGGACTGAGAAGGGGATGCTTACACGGAGAAATGAACTAGTGAGGCAAGACTGGAACGAGGTCTACAAAGAAACTGATGGAAATGGTGTTTACGATTCCTTTTTGCAAATATTTAAAACACTGTATGATAGACACTGTCCTGTAAAGAAAAGACACGCACATCAGAATAAGGAGGGGAAACCATGGCTAACAAAAACATTGATAAATGCCTGCAAGAAGAAAAAAAACCTGTATAGACAATACATAAGATTAAGGACGGAACAGTCAGAAACCAGATACAAACGATACAGGAACAAACTAAACAGCATCCTAAATGTTTAAAGAAGGAACACTACAGTAATCTCCTGGCAGAAAACATGAGCTATACTAAAAAACTATGGGATATTCTAAATGATGTGATCAAAAACAAAAACACAAAACCTAGCTATCCTCTCTACTTCAAGAACAATAACACGGAGGAAGATAACATGGAAATCATAGCAGAAAGATTTAATGAATTCTTTGTCAATGTGAGGCAGAATCTGGTTAAGAACATTCCTGACTCACTCCTTCACTGGGACCACTTTGAGGACAGAGACACAAACCCCAGCACAATGTTTCTCACCCCAGTGAAGGACAGAGACATTAGACACATGGTCTACAAATGCATATTATTGACGTTGATGACCTCGACATGAAGCTAATTAAGAAAGTAATAGTTGAAATCGTTTCACCTCTGACACACTTCTGCAACCTGTCATTTCAAAAAAGTGGCAAAAGTAGAACCAATTGTTCAAGAAAGGGGACATACACAGATTTACTAATTACAGACCAGACTCAATACTAACACAACTGTCAACAATTCTGGAGAAACTATTTAACGATATTCTAGACAACTTAACAAACACAATCTGCTGTATGATAGCCAATATGGATTCAGAAGAAACCACTCGACGGTGCTAGCTTTAACTGAGTCTGTGGAAACCATCACTGATGCTGTTGACCAGAAATTACATTCAATAGGAATATTCATTGATCTAAAAAAAGCATTTGACACCATCAAACATGATATTTTGATAGCTAAACTGGAGAGATAGCACTGGAATGGGTCAAGAGTTATCTTCATAACAGATCTCGATACGTTAAGATGGGTGATAACACATCGACTTGCTTGGACATATGTAAGGTATCCAATATTCTGAAATTAATACTATTCGCATATGACACTAATATTTTCTGTTCGGGGGATGACTTAAACCAATTAGTGGAAACAGTCAATAATGAAATGGCCAAGCTTCATGTGTGGTTTAATATCAATAAACTATCTCTAAATTTAGAGAAAACTAAATATATGCTGTGTGGGAAAAAAGGCTGTAATACTAGTATTAACATACAAGTTAATGGAGTGAACATTGAAAGGGTTAATGAGTACAAAGTGCTGGGAGTGATTATTGATGACATGTTAAGTTGGAAGCCACACACCAAACACTTAAAAGGTAAGCTGGCCAGGAGTGTGGCACAAAAACTACTAAACCAGAAAACACTATACTTGTTGTACTGCACACTAGTCTCTCCACACCTACAATACTGTACAGAGAGAAAAACCACTACCTATCCCCTGTTTATGCTCCAAAAAAGAGCCTTGAGAACAGAGAAGATACAAATCAACTATTTATCAAATCAAAAATACTCAAATTCTATAACTTAATAAACTACCGCACAGTGCAGATGATTTACAGGGCTGCCAACAAAAGCCTCCCTCACAATCTACAGATATTATTCCTGACCAGAGGGGAGGGACACAAGGAGTGAGGTTAGAGTTAGAGCCCACAGAAGGAGTGAGGTTAGGTTAGAGTTAGGTTAGTTAGAGCCCACAGAAGGAGTGAGGTTAGAGTTAGAGCCCAGAAGGAGGAGGTTAGGGTTAGAGCCTACTGAAGGAGTGGGGTTAGAGTTAGAGCCCACAGAAGGAGGAGGTTGTTGGAGGTTAGAGTTAGAGCCTACAGAAGGAGTGGGTTAGGTTAGAGCCCACAGAGCCCACAGAAGGAGTGAGGTTAGAGTTAGAGCCCACAGAAGGAGTGGGGTTAGGGTTAAAGCCCACAGAAGGAGTGAGGTTAGAGTTAAAGCCCACAGAAGGAGTGAGGTTAGAGTTAGAGCCCACGGAAGGAGTGGGGTTCTTGGAGTTGAACCCATGTCAAGTACAATGCTTCAACCACTAAGCAAACTATGGGTGGAAAACTCAAGCTACTTCATGATGACTGCTGTTTGACTGTTATTTATACCAGTAGGGGGCGCATGTTTTAAAACGTACCTATGGGTCATAAATCTGTGACATCATGGTCTGACGATACATGATTCATCTTCATCATTGTTTTGTTACCTGAGGCTGAATAAATGAAACAGATTCTCTATATCAATCCAGTCACTCACCTAAACTATTACTCTCTAACACAACATAAGTTCAATAACATTTACATTATTTCTCTTTAATGTCCATTTCTCAATAGACTGTCCATTAACAATTAAATTGAATTGTTTATTCCTGTGTCTTGTTTTTATGATAACTAAGGTTTCTCAACATCGGAAACAAACGCCTTCCTTACAGTCCAGTTTCAGCATAAATATTAAATATATCTGCAAGAACAGACAGTAATAAAGACAAAGTTAACCTCAAGCCAAATATCGCAGCATTATCACCAACATTCAAATGCAGTGGTGTAAAATAGATCATCCTCCTCTTCCTCACACATACTTCACTGTTACAGTCACATACAGTCGACAATAATCCCTGTTCCCAAAAAGCCAAGGACCACAGGACTCAATGACTACAGACCCGTCGCCCTGACCTCTGTGGTTATGACGTCCTTTGAGCGTCTTGTGCTTTCACACCTGAAAGCCATCACCAACCCCCTCCTGGACCCACTGCAGTTTGCCTACAGAGCCAACAGGTCTGTAGACGATGCAATTAATCTGGCCCTCCACCACATCCTCCAGCACCTGGACTCTGCAGGAACCTACGCCAGGATCCTGTTTGTGGATTTCAGCTCTGCCTTCAACACCATCATCCCGGCTCTGCTCCAGGAGAAGCTCTCCCAGCTGAGCGTGCCTGACTCCATCTGCAGGTGGATCACTGACTTCCTGTCTGACAGGAAGCAGCATGTGAAGCTGGGAAAACATGTCTCCGACTCACAGGTCATCAGCACCGGATCCCCCCAGGGCTGCGTTCTTTCTCCTCTGCTCTTCTCCCTGTACACAAACAGCTGCACCTCCAGTCACCAGTCCGTCAAGCTCCTGAAGTTCGCGGACGACACCACTCTCATCGGACTCATCTCTGATGGTGACGAGTCCGCCTACAGGTGGGAGGTTGACCAGCTGGTCACTTGGTGCAACCAAAACAACCTAGAGCTCAACGCTCTAAAGACAGTGGAGATGGTCGTGGACTTCAGGAAGAACCCAGCCTCACCTGCACCCATCAACCTCTGTGACTCCACAGTTGACACTGTGGATTCCTTTCGCTTCCTGGGAACTATCATCACCCAGGACCTCAAGTGGGAGCTGAACATCAGCTCTCTCATCAAAAAAGCCCAGCAGAGGATGTACTTCCTGCGGCAGCTGAAGAAATTCAACCTGCCAAAGACAATGATGGTGCACTTCTACTCCTCCATCATTGAGTCCATCCTCACCTCCTCCATCACCATCACGCTGCTGCCACGGCCAAGGACAAGGGCAGACTGCAGCGTGTCATTCGGTCTGCAGAGAAGGTGATTGGCTGCAATCTTCCATCTCTCCAGGACCTGTTCGCCTCCAGAACTCTGAGGCGTGCAGGAAAGATTATGGCTGATCCTTCCCACCCCGGACAGAAACTTTTTGAGTCACTCCCCTCTGGCAGGAGGCTGCGGTCCATCAGGACCAGAACCTCACGCCACAAGAACAGCTTTTTCCCGTTTGCTACTAGCCTTATCAACAAGGCCCGGAGACCCCCCCCGACACTCTGACTCCTCACACTCCTCCTCTGCCTCTACATGTCACATTATCATTACATCCTTTTTATGCGTTATATTAACGTCATTACTGTGAACTTTGCACCTGGTGAATATTTCACTGTTACCCACTTCTGCCCAGTTGTACTGCTCTTTACTGCTCTTTCTGTAGTGCTTTTTCATCTTTAGAAAAAAAAAAACATTTATATACTGTGTATATATACGTTTACTGTTCACTTAACCTTTTAAAATTTTGTATGCTTGTTGTGCGCCAATGACACCAGAACAAATTCCTTGTATGTGCAAATCGTACTTGGCAATAAAGCTCTTCTGATTCTGATTCTGATTCTGATTCTCTTCTGATTCTGATTCTGACATATGATCAAAATGGAGCGATTATTTCTTTCATTTTCAACGCATTCCGATCAAAATTCCTCACATGCCCTGGTATCTACATTAGAACAGTATTTTTCTCTAAGTACCACCAGAGAGTACCACTGAAGTACCACAGTTTGAGAACCATGGGCGCAGAGGAGAACTATTTATGTGGAAGTTGTTACCAATGAAGTAATGCAATAATATAAAGGCATTGGTTTTTCCTAGATTCATATTTCTGCACAGTAATAGTTACTGGTTACTGGTCAGTAGTGCAGGTAGTTTGAGTATTTCAGCAGGAGCTTCCCTGTACTTACCCATGTATTTACTAGTTGTAATTACTCAATCATATAAAATGAACACATATAAAACTTTGGAAACTTCATGTTCCTTTTTCAACAGAAAAAGTGAAGTTGTGTTTTGTAGTGAACTTCTAACTCTGTCTGCTTCTCAGTCCACTGAGAAACAGAAGTTGTTGACCAACTTCTGCCTTCATCAGTTAGCTCAGATGTGTTTAATAACTCACCACAGTTGATTGTGTGTCAGGGTCACTCGTCATCGTCAAACCAAGGGACATGTTGACTGCATGTTCTGGCACTGAATAAAAACATGAATGTAAAGAAAATACCTGTGTTTTTCCAGATATTCCAGATGAAAAGTCTCCTACCTTGAATCTGCAGCTTTTGAATGGAAGCAGCGGAGCACCTGTATATTTGCCCTCTTCCAAATGGTGAGTACTGTGCTAGCGGAGCACTGACGAGCAAGCTGAGGAAATAAAACCAGCAACAGACGTGAACTTGGACCTGACTTTTCTCCCCTCTGACATGAAAACATGACATCTGACTTACTCCGACCGTCTTTGCACCACCTTGTAGCCAAACTCTGCAGAGGCATGACTCCATGACTTCCAGGCCACGGGATCAATATTGAAACCAAGTCCTGTTTTGAACACTTACAAATGACAAAAGACAATATTGTGCACCGATTTAAAGCAAGATTATGATAATTCAGGTTTTGTACACTGACTGTACTGTACAGGAAACACAGATGCTCACTGTTGCTGATTATATTCACTTTTTTGCTACTTTATTTTGCTGCGAGACAAGAAACTGAAGTTATTGAAGAAGGCAGCAGTAGACCAGGAGCCAGTGAGCTCAAAAGAGTCGATTTTTCTTTATGGACTAAACGTCGCCCTCCACTGTTCAAAGTCGTGAATCACAATTGTTCCTGAGCCTTGAAACCTAACTGTTGATTTTACCCTTAATCAACTACAATCAACATCTATTTAAATATGTCTCATATATTGCCTCCCTGCTGCTGCTGCTGCTGCTGCAATCTCACACATTAGTGACAGCTCCTGTGTTTCCCCCTCCCCTCAGGTTAAGGGTCTGTGTGTCACTATCATTCTAATCCTACATCATTAACGTAACCAGGTCTTCACAATATGAATCCACTCTGCTCTACTGTAACTCTCCGCTGCTACATCATCAGCAGAACTCGCTCATTCCAGCACATCAGCACCATCCTACCACAACTCCACTGGCTCCTCCTCCACAACCACACCCCTCCACATCACCACTTGTATTGGTTTAGTTTGGTTAGTTCTGTTTAAGAAGATTACTGTGTTATCCTCAAATTGACTCATTCAGTATTGATAACCTTTAGTTTGAGGCGGGTTCATGATGAAGTGTGCTGAGTACATAAAGGTCATCATTCCAGAGTTAAGGGAGATAGAACTATAAATGTTGTTAGAACACATTTTAATAACATGTTATCACAATAACATTTAATAATTCCATTTCAGATATGATTCATTCCTCAAGTATATGTTTGTCTTCTTCATCAAGTCTTTTCTAAAAAAAAAATAAAAATCATTTATAGCTTTAGTGAATGATTACAATTACTGCACTTCTGTTGAGAGTTACTTACTAATTCTTTTTTTTCTTACATGTGATCGTTTCCGTGCTGTTTGTTTGACCTTGAATTTAAACCATTACTATTTACTTGAATCATTAATGTCTAACTCATCAAGAGTCTTTACTTGACTTGACTTGACTTGTTTAGATTGAGGTTAATGATACAAAGGTAACAAACATGACTTTACTGATGATGAAAATGATTGAGTGTGCGCTCTAAACGACCGTGTTTCTTTATTTAGAATCATATGTGTGACTTTTTCTACACTGCATGTGTTACTTTGTGTAACCTGGTTCACAGCACACTTACTGTGGTGTGAAGTGTGTTACTGTCATGTCACGGTCAAGTGTCAACTCTAAAGAAGAAAAGAACCTTTTCATTACTTATAATAAGTAAGCAAATAATTCATAGTTTTTAATGATTATTATATTTTTATTAGAATGTGAAGAGTTAGTGTACGTACATATTTATATCAAACGTACAAATGTGTGTTATTTATGTGAGGATTTGTTTCAAATACATAACATGGTCATGTCGCAGTTCATAGGTTTTGTTTGTGTGTGAAAATATGGAAACACAGTGTGTGCAGCAACATATCAGCACGTCGTGTTTACTCACACAAACACTGGTAAATCAAAACTCTCAGATATATGTTTGACTTCCTTTACTTTGGAAAACAAAGCTCATAGTTGTGTTGTGTTAGCATGAAGCTCTAAAACTGCCTGCTTGTGGTTTCAGTCTTGCTTTAGCTGCATCGGTTGCATCAGACTAACAGTTTTTGAGCAAACACTACAACACTTTTAATAAATAAATGAGGTTTATTTGCATGTAATGTTCATCACACACTTTTAACTGAATAAGCACATGTTCATGTGATGATAAGGAAGCTGTTGTGTGTTATTAAGATAATGAATGGGGCTATTTACCCTATAAATATGATGACCAATTCTAATGAACACCATCAGAAATGTAAATGATCTATTCACTGACTTAAAACACAAAACAAGGAGTTCTCACCTGACAGGAAAACTATTATTATCCAGTCCATTGTGTTTCCCCTGAGGAAGAAAAGGGCTAAAAGTATGATTTAGTATCTGAGTTGATATAAATGCATGAGCAGAGGATGAGGGGTAACTGCTGTGAAAGAGGAAGATGTGGAAATTTGCTCAAACCCAAAAGTAGTAAAGGAACTGGTGTGTAGGAGGGGCTTGTTTTCAATGGTCACATCACTGCTGTCACTGCGCTCCGGAAGCATGTGTAGTGTTTGTTTTAAGAACCTGCATTTGTGAGTGGGATCATTACAATTAAAGATCAAGATATATTCAAAAATAACAGTTTCCAAAAGTAGTGGATAACAGAGAAGTAGTTATAACATAAACACAGAGGTCATTCATTCATTCATACCATAACATTTTTAAAGATGGGAAGTTATTTTGTAACACATTGCAAATACAATGTAAATGGTTAATTGTAAATATTATTTGGGTGTTTTGGATCATGTGACAGCGTGCCTGATGCTGATGACAGTTTAAAAAACCTACAGGGCTACGTAATCGTGCACATATTTATAGAATTATAATTTTTGCAGAAATGAATCATTTTGTTAGATATTAGATTATAGATATATCTTATTAAATAAGTTTGAAGTTTGAAGTGACCGCACAGATCTGGAGTGAATGAGGGCAATTTCTTTGTAAAGTGCCTTGAATATTATTTGTAAATGAGGTTCTTAAAGTGAAATATTATGAAGTTTAGTCCAGAATATCATCACATGACGGTCCTGTTTTTGTTTAAGCGTACATTTGCAAAAGGTACATTTGTCGTTCACATCTGGAATATATTGGTTCAGTTCTATCTATGTATCATTCCACTGTGAAGAGTGTGATCAGTGCAGCTCTAAGGTTAGAAAACCTTATTATATAACGCTAGTTAATGCTGCACTACTCTTTAAAACGTCCATCATTGTGTCAAATAACTGTTTTATAAGCAGAATGTTGTTAAACCAATGAATTCACTTCTTTCTATGGATATTTTGCATTATTCTATATTAACAGAATCGGTGATGCAGTGTGATGAAGTGTGATGCAGTGCGATGAAGTGTGATGCAGTGTGATGAAGTGTGATGTGATGAAGTATGATGCAGTGTGATGCAGTGTGATGCAGTGTGATGCAGGGTGATGAAGGGTGATGCAGGGTGATGAAGTGTGATGCAGTGTGATGCAGTGTGATGCAGTGTGATGGTGTGATGCAGTGTGATGAAGGGTGATGTGTGATGAAGGGTGATGCAGGGTGATGATGCAGTGTGATGAAGTGATGCAGTGTGATGAAGGGTGATGTGGGATGTATGCAGTGTGATGTATGATGCAGTGTGATGCAGTGTGATGAAGTATGATGCAGTGTGATGCAGTGTGATGCAGTGTGATGCAGTGTGATGCAGTGTGATGAAGTGTGATGCAGGTGAAGGGTGAAGGGGTGATGAAGGGTGATGCAGTGTGATGAAGGGTGATGAATGTGATGCAGGTGATGCAGTGTGATGAAGTGTGATGCAGTGTGATGAAGGGTGATGCAGGGTGATGAAGGGCGATGCAGTGTGATGCAGTGTAATGCAGTGTCCCTCTGTGTGCACTCCATCCTCCAACACCTGGAATCCAGAGGATTTTAGCTCTGCATTCAACACCATCATCCCTTTACAGGAACCGGGGGGTCAACTCATGTCAATGCAAATGTGACAGAAAACAGGTGGTAAACATTGGCTGCGTTTCATCACCTCCTCTGACTCTGTATTGTTATTTAAGTTTACAGATAACACATCTGTGGTAGGACGCGAATAACATCGAAACTGTTTACTGCAGTGAAGTAGAGGAGCTAGGAAGGTGTGAGAACAACAACCTCAGCCTTAACATCTCTAAAACTAAAGAGCTGGTTGTTGATTACAGAAAGGAGACCATCCCCCTCCTCCCTCTCTCCATCAATGGAGAAGCAGTTGAGAGGGTCACCTCCATCCATCAATCTCTATCATGGGAGCTCAACACCAGTCTTATAATCAGCAAGTGCCACCAACGACTCTACTTCCTGTGGCAGCTCCAAAAATTCATGACCCACTTCACAAGTCTACAATGGCAAATTGTATTGTCTTTTATTATATTTTACTGTGTTTTATTATATTTTACTCTATTTTATTATATTTGAATGTATTTTATTATATTTTACTGTCTTTTATTATATTTTACTGTATTTTATTATATTTTACTGTGTTTTATTATATTTTACTCTATTTTATTATATTTTAATGTATTTTATCATATTTTACTGTGTTTTATTATATTTTACTGTATTTTATTATATTTTACTGTATTTTATTATATTTTACTGTATTTTATTATATTTTAATGTATTTTATTATATTTTACTGTTTTTTATTATATTTTACTGTGTTTTATTATATTTTAATGTATTTTATCATATTTTACTGTGTTTTATTATATTTTACTGTATTTTATTATATTTTAATGTATTTTATCATATTTTACTGTATTTTATTATATTTTAATGTATTTTATCATATTTTAATGTATTTTATAATATTTTACTGTGTTTTATTATATTTTACTGTATTTTATTATATTTTATTTAGGGCTGTCAAACGATTAAATTTATTTTATTGCGATTAATCGCATTTTTTCCATAGTTAACTCATACTCAGGCAGGACAGCTCCTACCTCAAAGCCATCAGACATTTGAATCTGCACTAATCATCATGTACCTCTCTCGCGCCGCTGCTAGGTACTTCCTGTATACATTTTCTTTTGTGTTACTTCATGTTGTTGTGGTGTATGTGTGTGCTGTGTTGTGTCCATGCCTATCACTTGAGTGACGTGACAAATGACAACAAACTGGTTTAACTTGAACATTATTGTCGTGTCTTGATCAGGGGGGAGGAGTCAGCTTCTACCACTAACGTATTTTTTTTAAATAAAGTTGTGTTTATTCACACGCCGTCGGCACAGCGCTATAAACACAAAGCATTTAGCATCTTATGATGTGATGTGAGGACTGCGTGGTTGCCACTTCATCATGACCCATATGTTCAGACCAAAACTCCAAAACTAAAAAAAAAGACCAATTTCTCCTTTTGGTTTTACTTCCTTTTGTGGAAAAAGAGGCTCATCACAGCAGCGAGGTAGCAGATTTGTTCCTTAATAAATATTGTTACATAATGGTGTGAAATAAAACATTCACACTATTTCAGAAAGCAGAAGTAAGTCAGATTATTAAACACAGTAACACAGCTTCTTTTTTATTTTTTTTATCTTCTTGTCACAACTCTGCATGTTGAGTGACTCGGCCCCTGAACAGGAAGTGAGACTGCTTCACCACCGCTGCTCACGGACGATTAACTATGAGCAGCAGCCACACACACAGTCACTGTGACCATCACCACTGCATGTGCCTTATTTCACAAAACCTAAATGTCTTCACTCATCTGACGGAGAAATGTGAAACATATGAAGCAACGTCACAATGTGCGACTTTGACCTTTGCTGAGCACACTTTGAACCTTCACTGCAAACCAAAGGTAACAGAAAAAGGTCAAGGAAAGGTCAAGAATTAGTGCACCATGTTGCTATGTCTGGATTGGATTTCTAAGGGCAGGTTGGCAACGTTGTCACATGCTGCACTGTGTCTGTGTGTGTGTGTGTGTGTGTGTGCATGAGAGAGAGAAACTTATACTCTTTCAAACGCCCTGTGGAAAGTGTATTAAATGAAATACATCATTTATTCACTTATATATAAATAATATATGAAGTCTGCATGTATAAACATGGCTGTGCAGGGTTGTATCGAGATGCACTTTAGGCTGAGACATGGACGCTCTCCGTGAAATCATGTTTGAGCAACTTAACAAAAGGCTCACCACATACAATCACACACATTAAGCACATTAAACTGAAGTTTCTACATCATCCCTCACTTCTTGTACCAAAGTCTAGAGAGGAAATGTGTGTTTTTAGCTCATGAGGACTCAAGTTTTTGTTCCTCAGGTGAATCTGAAGGATGACTTTTAAACACCACCAACACAAGTCTGTCTCGTAGACTTAAGCATGTATAGATTATATTAGATAAGCGTTTAAACGTCCTTTTTAAAAGGATTTCTGTGGATTATCTTTCTTCAGAGTAAGTTCATAAAACATCATCGCACGTCTTTGTCCAGCGCTCACTGAAACACTCTTTGCCCTTTCAGTGAGTGTCCACTCCCAGGCTCCTCCAGCTCCAGTCCCTCTGAATGTCACAGGCCAGCTCTGGTTGCGTTCCTGTTCTTTTAATAGCCGGGCAGCTGAAATGTGAGGGGTCACAATGGGAGGATAAATTCAAGGGCCGGCCGGCTGCAGCGGTGTCACAGACGAAGGCCAGAGTCTCTCCCGTTCTCTCTCTTCTCTCAGCTGTCCTCCTAAACTAAAGGTAAAGAGCCAAATGCAGTATTTGTTTGTTGTGCAACTTGTGAAATAATTGTGACGCGCATGACATTTCACACTTTACAGCGATGTTTTACTTACATCTGACACATCAAACAGACATTTTCAATAATAATCAATGGTGTTAATGAAGTTGTTGACTGTTGTGTAACTATACCAAACACCAAAACTGTACAATTCTATTCTATTCTATCACTGTGACCTTCGACCTTTAGTAATGTCATTTAAAACTAACACAGTTATTTTCCATGGCTTGAAACAAAAGTCTGCTGAGCTGCATCAACATTAAGACACAGCTTCAATGCCATATATATAGGGTTGTCACACATCTCACTAACTGCTGCAAATGTGTGTGTGTGTGATGAAACATTTCCATTGCATTGCAGTCAGCAGTGACTGATTATTTTTCGGGTCATATTTCTAAATATATCCGCGTTGTGCCAGTTACTAAGCTTCCTGTTTGCAGGGCGCATGCAGGGTGTGAAGCAGCACAACTCACATTTTCAGAATGTGTGATGTAAATACAGAAATGGTGCTTTTATGCCCCATGCAGTGTGGAGCCTGTGTATATTTATCCTGGCCTATTATTAGGCTGAAACATGGCGGGAGAGGGAGGGGGGAGTGATAGAGGAACAGGGAAGGATCAGAAAGGTCAGGGATAAGAGGATAGAAAATAGAACAGAGCAGAGGAGAAGAGTGGACTCTGACTCTGGATCCCTCGTGTGGCGACACATTGTGTGCCTCTTGTCACTGTCACTGGTTAAAGCTGCAACAGCTGCAGATCTGTTAAGCAAGGGCAGGAGGGAGGGGGCGGGGCACCTTCAATCCAAAACAACAGAAATACATGTTAATGTTAATCATGGTTACCTATTGATATAATGTTTCCTCATTAAGTCAATTCCTCTTTTTAAATGCAGAGTCAGGATGCCTCACGCATATCCCTTCCTCACTCCTGAGCAGAAGAAGGAGCTCAGTAATATCGCTCAGAGGATTGTTGCTCCCGGCAAAGGAATCCTCGCCGCAGACGAGTCCACCGGTAAAGACTTCTAAGGAAATGTCATTTTGGTGGTTTTATCACAACCAGATGTATGAATGCAAATGCATTCTCAATAAAGCCAGTCTAGATTGGACAGACCTTGTTTGGTATTAGTGATGAATAATTCCATCACATCTTTCAGTATAATAGAAATCAAGGGTTGTGAGAGAGAATAACACTTTCATTTACATCCTCACAACTAAATGTGTTGTTATACCAGAGGCTGTCAATCACAGGACAGTACAACATCTCTGCATACATGTACCACCTCTGCATACAGGTACCACCTCTACATACATGTACCACCTCTGCATACATGTACTACCTCTACATACATGTACCATCTCTGCATACATGTAACTCCACCTCTGCATACATGTACTACCTCTACATACATGTACCAACTCTGCATACACATGCATACATTTCTGCATACATGTACCACCTCTGCATACATGTACCACCTCTGCATACATGTACCACCTCTACATACATGTACCACCTCTGCATACATGTACCACCTCTGCATACATGTACCACCGCTAAACACACTTGCCATTTGAATGTGTGTTTAGCATCGCCCTAATTCAAATGCTCCTCTGGTGACATCTGCTTCCTCCAGGCAGCGTGGCCAAGCGCTTCCAGAGCATCAATGCTGAGAACACAGAGGAGAACAGGAGGTTGTACCGCCAGCTCCTCTTCACCGCTGACGACCGCGTCGCCCCCTGCATCGGTGGTGTTATTCTCTTCCATGAGACCATGTACCAGAAGACTGACGGTGGCAAAGTCTTCCCCCAGCACCTCAAAGACAGGGGCATGGTGGTGGGCATCAAGGTTGACAAAGGTGTCGTTCCCTTGGCCGGAACCAATGGCGAGACAACCACCCAGGGTGAGAACAAACAGATGCAGACGTAAACAGATGCATCCGTTTTTTTCCGTCCATGTCGAGCTTACCTTCCCCGTCCTTCACAGGTCTCGATGGTCTGTATGAGCGCTGCGCTCAGTACAAGAAGGACGGTGCCGACTTTGCCAAGTGGCGCTGTGTGCTGAAGATCACGCCCACCACTCCCTCACGTCTGGCCATCATTGAGAACGCTAACGTCCTGGCTCGCTATGCTAGCATCTGCCAGATGGTAAGCTACATATGCTACGAAACCACATCAAAGAAGTGTCTGTCTTGTGATTTTTTATTATTATTAAAGATAGGCATGTTAGAAGACTACTATGCAAGAAAAGGTTTCATGTCATCATGGTATCCCTCCACAGTTGTCTGTGTGCTAGCAATACAGGCAAATGAGAGGGCCAGACAAAGAAACGCTACATGAATAGACCATATACAAAACATGGACATAGTTTGGGATGTCATGTGGATTCTCCATTGAGTCATCTGCTACGAGACAACTATTCAAAACTATTCAACAAAAGATCATGCTCTATGGAAAAATACCTAAAACTAGTGATTGCGACAATTAACTCAGGAAAATGTTTACTGACCATCAGTGGCGTCATCCACTGATGGCTAACTGCTGCTTCCATCCTACCTCATAGACTTGACGTCCATTCATATACTATCTATGGTCCACATTCCATGACAACTGTGGGAGAACCTTCTTGTTTTTATGATACAGTGACTAACTGATGTCCCTGCCTTCCTCAGCACGGCATCGTGCCCATTGTTGAGCCTGAGATTCTTCCTGATGGCGACCATGACCTGAAGCGCTGCCAGTATGTGACTGAGAAGGTCCTGGCTGCCGTCTACAAGGCCTTGTCTGACCACCATGTTTACCTGGAGGGCACCCTGCTCAAGCCCAACATGGTTACCGCTGGACACTCCTGCTCACACAAGTACAGCAACCAGGAGATCGCAATGGCAACAGTCACTGCCCTGCGCCGCACCGTTCCCCCTGCCGTCCCTGGTAATCTGGATGCAGAAAACATTCTTCCATTTACTTGCATGCAACTTAAAACTGCACATGCAAATGTATGACAATATTGAAGTGCTTTACTGAATGGTCTTCAGGATGTTCTCTCAGTGAAGTGCAGTACTTAACTCTCATCGTCCTGCACAGGCATCACCTTCCTGTCTGGTGGCCAGAGTGAGGAGGACGCCTCCATCAACCTGAACGCCATGAACCAGTGCCCTCTTCACAGGCCCTGGGCCCTGACCTTCTCATACGGCCGTGCTCTGCAGGCCTCTGCCCTCAAAGCCTGGGGTGGCAAGAAGGAGAATGGAAAGGCATGCCAGGACGAGTTCATCAAGAGAGCTCTGGTATGTATGAATATCAATAAAAATGTCAAAATAAAATAGCTCATTATATAGATTGTTAGCATCAGCCTTTAATATTGGACTGTCCATCCAATAATACTGTCCCTCTCTTGGTACTTACAGGCAAACAGCCAGGCCTGCCAGGGTAAATATGTGTCCGCTGGAGGAAGTGCTGCCGGTGGAGAGTCACTGTTTGTTGAAAACCACGCTTATTGAGCATGGACACTCAAGTTTCCCTCTCCACCTTCTTCCCACCATTATTACATCAGCACAGAGCAGGTCGTGTTCTCTGAAACTGTCTCTCTGTATATTGGACAATCATACTTTAAACGCGTCGCAGTAGAAAGCAAAAGATGATGAAGAAAAGACAAATCTATCTTTCGGTTTGTTGGTGTGCTTGGAAACTCTGGAAAATGTTCTGCCTCCATTCCCTCACCATTTATTTTTAAGTACCTTTTTTGGGGTGAAGATTCCCACGCTGTTTTTACACAATGTATATTACTCTTTCCTTGGACTAATTCCATCAAGTGCAGTGTACACTTTAGTACCATGGAATAAAGCATTTACCCTAACATCCTGCCTCAGTCCCCTTCAATTTTTCCTTATTGTGAAATTTGTATGCATCAATTTTCACTTACAATCCTTCATGATAAACCACAAAATAGCAATTCTAGATTATATTGGAAAATGTATTTAAAAAAACACTTAATAAAATGACTGTGATTCAGATTCTTTACTGTAGTAATAATAATGATGATAATAACTTCACATTCAAATATTGTTCTTAAAATCAGAGTACATCATCGTGGAATCATAAAGTGTGCAAGGGCACACTCCTGGCCTCGTTGAACTCAGCTGAGACTGCCGGCGATTTGATTTCCCTCTGCAGACACTCTCACAACTACAGGATCTCATCAAAAACAGAACCAACCACAAACAAGTTTTCTGCCCCCTGGCATGTTAGAGGCGGGCTTAACTCGATAAAGACAGAGAAACAACATCTTCTGCATGTACAGCTGTAACAAACAGGACTGGACCCAGATGCAGGACGGTGGTAAGTAAATGGCAGGCAGCATATGAACGCAGGCACCGGATCGACATGCGAGTGAAATGTCCACTGAAAAAACTGACAAAAAATACTAGTCGGGGGGGGAGAGCTCGAAAGATAAAACAAAGACAAAGGAAGAGGGTGTGGTTAAACATGCTGACGAACAAGACACACGTGAAACAGGTTGGAGTCATCACAGCACACGCAAACAGGGGACAAGAAAACTTCAAAATAAGAGGGATTTTCACAATAAAATGGCATGGACAAACGAAGCATGACAACTCCAAACATGGAGCACATTTAGATTCGGCTTGGTCCTGGGGCAAAAGACATTATTTTATTTTTTTAATTTAACCAGGTGAAAGACCCATTGAAATGGAGATCTCATTTACAAGAGGTCAGTAGCACATGTCTTGATCACATAGTACACAGAAATGAAAGTAAATCAATGGTTTAAAAGTGTGAACAAGTTGACAGTTAAAGAGCCGGGCACTGGGACTGCAGTAACAGACGCCATTGTTCCTAGAAAACTACAACAAGCACATTAGTTGTCATCCATGTCATTGGTCTGCTCAGTAATACCTCAGTTTGGTGTGTTGTGCTTTCTCTTAAGGTCGTTGTAATTTCTGTTATTGTCGTTGTGATTTCTCTTAATGTCTTTGTGATTTCTTTTATTGTCGTTGTGATTTCTGTTATTGTCGTTGTGATTTCTCTTAATGTCGTTGTGATTTCTGTTATTGTTCGTTGTCATTTCTCTAAATGTTGTTGTGCTTTCTCTTAATGTCATTGTGATTTCTCTTAATGTTGTGATTTCTGTTATTGTCGTGATTTCTGTTATTGTCATTGTGATTTCTGTTATTGTCATTGTGATTTCTCTTGATGTTGTGCTTTGAGAGGGGTCCCCCAACATCCAGGAGTGTCTGCGCCCATGACGACTCCCAATGGGTAAGCAGACCGCCGCCCGCCACAGCACCTTCAGGGAGGTGCGTCATGATGGGCCACAGCCATGCCTCCAGGACACCCCCCAGACAGAGCGCAAGGGACCAGATCCCCCACGTCCAGCAACGCTCCCCGGCCACCACTGCTGCCCCCACCCAGATCGCCAGTCCCATCACGGCCGGGGGGTGAGCAGGAATCGGGCACTCAGGAGCACACCCACGACCACCACCCCAGCTCACAGGTGAATGATTTGGAGGTGTTTGCGTGTGTGTGGTGTGTGATATGAGGTATGTTGGTATCTAAAGTGCAAAAAAAGGCGAGGGGAAATCTGGTACGGGCGCCCCACTGCTGGTAGACAGTGGAGCCGTCGACGAGTCTCTCGCCCACCAGGCCCTAATGTCTAACATGCGATAAAATAAGGGGGAGAGTGGCAGATCATCAAGAAGTCCGCCCAGAAGTCCCCCCGTTAAGGTCCACCCCAACCCTGCAGGGCAGACCCACAGCCACCGAGGGACAGTAGGCCCAGGGCCACCAACCCACACAGACCACCAGACACCCCCGGCATCCCAGATGCTCAACCCGCAGCACCACAGACCAACCAGAGTTTAAATCACCCAGTATGCATAGCGTGGGGGAAGGTGGTATGGTGTATTCGAGACATGCTGAGAGGTCCTCACACACCCTACACCAGAATGTATACACCGGTGTACATAGCCATATAGCATGCATGTAGCTATCTGCTGTGTTTTCGTTGCATTCTGAACATCCTTTGTCCTGTGTAGTGTGTTCTGTGTAAGATTTTGTATTGTATTAGTTGTAGGTGTGGATTTTTTTATCATTTTGAATGTGTTAGATGATATCTGTAACCAGAAATTTTCATCTAGGCTGATGGATAGGTCCGCCTCCCATTTTGTGGTTGGTAAAGAGATTATACAATCGTTTTTAGTCAATAGTGCACCTCGTCAATAGACACCATTTTGGGAGACATACGTTTTAGACATTGTTTGATCAATGGAGGTAGTTCTAGATCCAATTTACTGGTTTTAAACCTTGTCTGGATTACAAATTTTATTTGTAAATAATCAAAGGACGTGTTGCTGTTAATGCCATATTGTTCCACTAAGTTCTGAAATCTTTGTTATCTAAGAATTTGTTATCTTGGATAATTTGTTCCAGGTGCCTTATACCTTTTTCTTGCCATGATTTGAGTTTTAGTGTTGTTTAGTATGTCTGGATTATTCCAGATTGGGGTAAATTTACATGGGATATGCGAGGACCCAGTGAGTTTGATGAATTCCCACCAGGCTGACAGGGAGGTATTTATATTTATGCTTTTAAAGCACTGATGCCGTTTGATGGTTTTGCTAATAAATGGCAGATTGGAGATTTTAATTTCTTTACAGAGTGTTTGTTCAATGTCTAGCCACAGACTGTTCAGTGGTTTGAGAGAGCTTTGTGTGTTTTGGAGGAAAAGTAACACATCATCAGCATAGAGGCTTATTTTGTGATGTAGTTTTGTTGTTTGAATACCTAATCACAATCATAATATTGATTGTGCAGTACTCTATTATATTTACTAATCCGCGTGTATTATTAGTTGAGTATCTATCCTTAATGAATCCTGTCTGATCTGGGTGAATTATGTAGGGGTGATTTTTTCCAGTCTCCTTGCTAAGGCTTTGCAGATGATTTTAAGATCTGCGTTTATGAGTGAGATGGGGCGATAGCTGGATGGGAGTGACGGGTCTTTCTCGGGTTTGAGGTGGAGACAGATATGTGCTGTATTTATGTGTGTGGGGAGAGTGTTACTTTCCTTTTATTATTTCCATTTTTATTATCATTTTATAGAATGTTGGTGCTAGTATAGACCAGAATGTTTTGTCCGTCTGGTCCTGGGGCTTTCCTGTTTGGCATATGGTGTAGGGCCTCATTTAGTTCAGCTATTGTGATATGGGACTCTATAGACTTAACCTGTTCATTATTAAGTTTTGGTAGATCTATTGAGTTTAAAAATGTGTTTATGTCTGTACTTGATGTTATTGTTTGATGAGTATAAGTTTTTATAGAAATCTCTAAAAATGTTATTTATGTCTTCCGGTGCATGGGCTAGTTTACCGTCTGAGTCTTTTATGGAGTGGATAGTTGTCTTTTCGAGTTTTAATTTTCTTACATTATTCAGCAGTTCTCATCTTGGGATGCAGCATAGGCAGTCTCTAATGTTTTTATTTTATGTTGTAGTTCTAATTCCAGTAGGTTTTCTTTCTTCTTTTTAATGAGGAGTATGAGATTATTCTACCCCTCATAACTGCTTTTGCTGCCTCCCAGAAGACACCTGGTTGTGTTCCTGGCAGGTCGTTTGTTTCTAGAAATATTAACCACTCTTTTTCAAAGTATTTGATGAAATTTGGATCATCTAGTAATGATGTATTAAATCTCCAGTTTCTGATTGGTGGTGTGATGGCCTTGTTAGTAATTTTTAGTGAAACATTTTAGTGAAACTCTCAGAGGCACGTGGGGTGAAGGGGACCTGCCAATATCCTTTTAACAGATCTAGTTTGGTAACATATTTGGCTGAACCCACCCGATCAACACAGTCATCCATGCGAGGAAGTGGAAAAGAGTCAGGTTTGGTAATGGTGTTCCTTTTGATAATCATTACAGAAACGTGGGGTCTGATCGGATTTTGGAACCAACAGTGAAGGAGAGCTCCATGGGCTATTAGTTGGCACAGCAAAACAGTTTTCAACAAGATATGTAGCCTCCTGCTGCATTATTGCACGTTTTGTTGGGTGAACTCTGTAGGCACGCTGCTTTATTGGCGGGTGATCTTCCACATCAATATCATGACATAATACATCCGTTTGAGTGGGAATGTCGCCGAAGAGGATCGGATCATTTAGTATGAGCCTACTAATATCAGACCTGGTAGAGTCAGACAGGTGCACCAAATGTGCCTCTAGATTTGACAGGATTTCTGAATTTCGAAGGCGTGCACATGAAAAATAGCTGCGTCTGTCATTCAGCCCATCATCACTGGGATCATATGGTGTAACAGACATTGTGGCAACAGGTGTAACTACGGGAGGCAAAACACTTTTATCACGGTCAACATACATCTTCAGCATGTTGATGTGACATACACAAGTTTTTTTCCTGTGATCGGGAGTGTGGATTACATAGTTGGTATCACTGAGTTTACGTTCGATCACATATGGACTGGAAAACTTTGCCTGCAGACCAGAACCAATCAGGGGTAGGAGAACTAGTACGCGGTCACCGGGAGAGAAGATCCGTGCAACAGATTTTTTGTCAAAATTTGTTTTCATTTTGGAGTGAGCGGTGGAGAGTGAATAACGGGCCAAATCACAAGCGTGATGCAGTCTCTCCCTAAAGGAGCTAACGTAGTCCAGAATGTTTTCACAGACATTTCTCTCACAACAGGCGTAAGGGGCCACGCACAGTGTGGCCAAACACAAGTACAAACTACAAGAACATGCTCAAATGGTTCTCCAACAGCAGGGATTGGCTTTAACAGAGCTACAAGGAATCACTTGATTTGGTTTACCTGGAACTTGACAGGTGTGGCATGAACGACAAAATTTCACAACATCTGATTTTAAGTCCAGGCCAAAAGAAATAACGAAGGATACGGCTGTAGGTTTTTCTGATACCTAGATGGCCGAATATGCTATGGTCATGAGATAAATATAGCAGCTGAGAACGAAACAGCTGTGGTACTACAACTTGAGTCACAGAATCATTCAATTCAATTCAATTCAATTCAATTCAATTCAATTTTATTTGTATAGCGCCAAATCATAACATACATTATCTCAAGGCACTGTACATAGACAACATCAAGGAGAGCAGAGAACCCCAACAGTTCACACAATGAGCAAACACTAGGCAGAAGAAGAAATCTCTGACAGAACCTGGTTCCACAGGAGAGGAGCCTGGTAACTAAAGGCTCTGCCTCCCATGCTACTCTTACAGACTCTGGGAACCACAAGTAAACCTGTATTTTGTGACCTATTAGGGTGATAGGGTAAGACTAGGTCTTTCAGGTATGAAGGGGCCTTGTAGAACCTGATAATGTAATAAATCCCCGATAATGTAATAAAGTGCATTTCCCAATAATGTCATACACTTTTGACCAATAATGTAATAAAGTATTACATTAATGGGAGGTTATTACATTATCAGGTTAGCCTCCATTTCGCAGGTCCTGATAATCTAATAATTCCTCAATATTGTAATAATTTAACAGCAGACCACCCGTTATTTGGGTTCAAGTGGTGATACTGTGTAAGCAACGCAAGCTCCAGAGATCTAGTGCCACCAACAGGACAAAGTTGGACATGCATGTATGTACATTAACTTTTGACTTGTTCATCCGTTTTTCACAAATAATGTATCACTGGAACCCTTGGGCCAAGCCGAGGTCAACGCATACTTAATGTTTTTTTCGTCCATATTGGATTTTCTGCCATCTTTGATTTGATCCATAACCTTTCAAAGGCTTCTCTTGTCACACATTTTG
Organism: Solea senegalensis; assembly: GCF_019176455.1. Classification (NCBI taxonomy): domain Eukaryota; kingdom Metazoa; phylum Chordata; class Actinopteri; order Pleuronectiformes; family Soleidae; genus Solea; species Solea senegalensis. Next base: position 19,477,129 of record NC_058041.1, on the reverse strand, counting down.
TGTAATCTTCTCGAAACATCGTTCAGATGATCTTCAGACAATGCCACACCAATGCATTCAACATCTTGAAATTCAAAGACACTTGGCCGTGGCAGCCAATCAAACATGACGTTGAGGTCACCAAACAGGAAGTAAGCCAAGTTCTCTGCAACCCTTTAAAGGGGACATATTATACCCTATTTCTATGGAGTTACAGGAGGTGATGGAGTAACATCGGGTGATGGAGTTACAGCAGGTGATGGAGTTACAGGAGGTGATGGAGTAACAGCAGGTGATGGAGTAACAGCAGGTGATGGATAGCAGGTGATGGAGTAACATCAGGTGATAGTTGATGGAGTAACATCAGGTAGCAGGTGATGGAGGAGTGATGGAGTTACGGGATGTGATGGAGTTAGGGATGATGGAGGGCAGGTTATGGAGAACAGCAGGTGATGGAGAAACAGCAGGTGATGGAGTAACAGGAGGTGATGGAGTTACAGGAGGTGATGGAGTAACATCAGGTGATGGAGTAAAGCAGGTGATGGACTTACATCAGGTGATGGAGGAGCAGTGACATCAGGTGATGGAGTAACAGCAGGTGCAGGTGATGGAGTAACATCAGGTGATGGAGTTACAGCAGGTGGTACAGAGGTGATGGAGTAACAGCAGGTGATGGAGTAGCAGGTTATGGAGAAACAGCAGGTGATGGAGAAACAGCAGGTGATGGAGTAACAGGAGGGTGATGGAGTTACAGGATGGAGTACAGGAGGTGATGGAGTAACATCAGGTGATGGAGTAACAGCAGGTGATGGACTTACATCAGGTGATGGAGTAACAGCAGGTGGAGGTGATGGAGTTAAACAGCAGGTGATGGAGAAACAGCAGGTGATGGAGTAACACATCAGATGGAGATCAGATGATGGACTTACATCAGGTGATGGAGTAACAGCAGGTGATGGAACATCAGGTGATGGACTTACAGCAGGTGATGGACTTACATCAGGTGATGGAGTAACAGCAGGTGATGGACTTACATCAGGTGATGGAGTAACCAGTGATGGAGTAACATCAGTGATGGAGACAGCAGGTGATGGACTTACATCAGGTGATGGAGTTACAGGAGGTGATGGAGGGAGGTGATGGAATTACAGCAGGTGATGGAGTTACATGGGGTACAGAGAGTGATAACAGGTGATGGAGTTTGATGGCAGGGGTGATGGAGTAACAGCAGGTGATGGAGTAACAGCAGGTGATGGAGTTACAGCAGGTGATGGAGTAACATCAGGTGATGGAGTTACAGCAGGTGATGGAGTTATAGCAGGTGATGGAGTAACATCAGGTGATGGAGTTACAGCAGGTGATGGAGTTACAGTTGTGATGGAGTTAAGGGATGTGATGGAGCGGCAGGTTATGGAGAAACAGCAGGTGATGGGAGAAACAGCAGGTGATGGAGTAACAGCAGGTGATGGACTTACATCAGGTGATGGGTAACAGCAGGTGATGGAGGTGATGGAGTTACAGCAGGTGATGGAGTTACAGCAGGTAATGAAGTAACATCAGGTGATGGACTTACATCAGGTGATGGAGTTACAGGAGGTGATGGAGTAACATCAGGTGATGGAGTAACAGCAGGTGATGGACATCAGGTGATGGAGTTACAGCAGGTGATGGAGAGAGTGATGGAGTAACGGCAGGTTATGGAGTAACAGCAGGTGATGGAACAGGTTATGAGAAACAGCAGGTGATGGAGAAACAGCAGGTGATGGAGGTAACAGGAGGTGATGGAGTTACAGGAGGTGATGGAGTAACATCAGGTGATGGAGTAACAGCAGGTGATGGCTTACATCAGGTGATGGAGTAACATCAGGTGATGGAGTAACAGCAGGTGATGGACTTACATCAGGTGATGGGTTACAGGAGGTGATGGAGTAACATCAGGATGAGTTACAGCAAGCAGCAGGTGATGGAGTAACAGGAGGTGATGGAGTTACAGGAGGTGATGGAGTAACATCAGGTGACGGAGTAACAGCAGGTGATGGACTTACATCAGTGATGGATCAGGTGATGGGTATCATCAGGTGATGGAGTTACAGCAGGTGATGGTGGAGTAACATCAGGTGATGGGACTTACATCAGGTGATGGAGTTACAGCAGGTGATGGAGTAACAGCAGGTGATGGACAGCAGGATGGAGGAGTGATATGGAGGTGATGGAGTAACAGCAGGTGATGGAGTAACGGCAGGTTATGGAGAAACAGCAGGTGATGGAGAAACAGCAGGTGATGGAGTAACAGGAGGTGATGGAGTTACAGGTGATGAGCAGCAGGTGATATGGAGTGTTATGGAGTAACAGTGATGGAGAAACAGCAGGTGATGGAGTAACAGGAGGTGATGGAGTTAGCAGGTGGAGTAACATCAGGTGATGGAGTAACAGCAGGTGATGGACTTACATCAGGTGATGGAGTAACAGCAGGTGATGGAGTAACATCAGGTGATGGACTTACATCAGGTGATGGAGTAACAGCAGGTGATGAGTAACATCAGGTGATGGAGTAACAGCAGGTGATGGAGTTACAGCAGGTGATGGTAACATCAGGTGATGGAGAGTTGGCGGCAGGTGATGATGGAGTACGGCAGGTGATGGAGTAACATCAGGTGATGGAGTAACAGCAGGTGATGGGAGCATCAGATGGAGTAACAGCAGGTGATGGAGTTACATCAGGTGATGGGTTACATCAGGTGATGGAATAGCAGGTGATGTAACATCAGGTGATACAGTTACAGCGGGTGACACAGGTGATGGAGAGCGGCAGGTTATGGAGAACGGCAGGTGATGGAGTAACAGGAGGTGATGGAGTAACATCAGGTGATGGAGTAACAGCAGGTGATGGACTTACATCAGGTGATCAGTAACATCAGGTGATGGAGTGATGGAGTTACATCAGGTGATGGAGTAACATCAGGTGATGGACTTACATCAGCAGTGATGGGTAACAGATAACAGGTGATCAGGTGATGGAGTTACAGCAGGTGATGGAGTAACATCATACAGCAGGTGATGAGTGATGGAGTGTTATGGAGAAACAGCAGGTGATGGAGTGGGAGGTGATGGAACATCAGGTGATGGAGTAACAGCGGAGTTGATGGAGTACAGCAGGTGATGGAGTAACATCAGGTGATGGAGCAGCAGGTGATGGAGGTGATGGAGTAACATCAGGTGATGGACTTACATCAGGTGATGGAGTTATAGCAGTGATGGGTAACAGCAGGTGATGGCAGGTGATGGAGTAACAGCAGGTGATGGAGTTACAGCAGGTGATGGAGTAACAGGGTTGAAAAGATTGTAACTATTCTCTTGATATTCAGGAATATCAGTAGATGACATGAGATGGTCAGATCCAGAGTTCACTTCAAGGTTACGTGTTGGACTCGATTCAACACGTCTTCTCGATGTGATCCTGTGAGACTCCTCCTCCTGAATGCCTTTAATGTATTGACTAATTGGGCCATCTCAGCTGACATAATGATCTCCATGACCCTCGGCTATATGACCAATTACCACCAAGTGGACAAGTCCTCTCTATATTCTCCAGATGGTGAGACAACTGAGGAAGCATCCACACCAAGAGTAGAAACAACCAGAAACTGAAGTTGGAAAATTTGAGCAGCTCGCTGGAGACTGATGTGATCTCCATAAGTTCCAACTCACCCATGCTATTAATGTAGTCATCCCAGTTTTGCTCAGTAACAAAGTTTAACAAAGGTGTGTCATCAAGACCAAAAGGATTTGCCACCAAATCAGGTACAATTTCCTGTCTAAGAGTTGTGGATGACCTTAAGATTCCCAAGATTACTCACTGGTCAGCCATAGCTGCAAATTGACAATTACCATCTGGGAGAGGATCAAAAGCTACTGTCATTCCAGAAGAAACAAATGAATGAAGCTGATCTGAGTGACTTTTTGCGATTAGGAAAATCTTTCTTTTCACATTAGCTGACTGATTAAGTGTTCTTCGATATTTTTCTTTACTACGGGTGACACTAGTTACATTAGCTACTGAAAACCATTTCAGGGACAGAGGATTCTGACATTTGATACTGGACCTTGTATTTGGAGCGTTTCAGATTTCTCTTGATGATGATCCCATGGACAACTGAATGCTTTTTGGTGACACGGTTGTTATTGTGCTTTATCTTCACCAAAACCTCTTCATTCACATTGTAGACTGATACAGTTGTGGATTTAGTTGCTTGTTGGATAACTTTCCTCACAGATTCCTGATTTGCATGTCGTGCCTTTTGCCGAATCATTGATCTTTTCCTGTTAAATGATTGTCTTTCTCTTCTTGTTGGGACAGTTCATCAGATATCAGCATGGCCCACTCTATTCTCTGTATCATTGTTTGACTGCGGGACAATGTTAGACTTTGTGCCATAATTCACCTCAAAAGGGGAGACCCAGCCAAGTGTCTTCTCTTTTTTTAGAATATTTTATTTTTCAGTTTTCAATTTCAAGATATACACAACACGAAACCCTTTCCCCAACCCACCCACAAACTGGAAAGAGAGAGAGGGAGGAAAAAATAAATAGACAAATAAAATTAATAAATAATGAAAATAATATTAGTAATAATGATATTAAAAAAAAAATTATAATAAAATAAATAAATAAATAAATAAAATAAATAAATTTAAAAAAAAAAACACTGTCGAGAGGCAAGGAAGACAACAGTATGTACTGACAACAAAGAGCTTGCAAAAAACTACAACCCGTCCACCATAGAAGCTGGAAATGTGTCCATATATGCTAAATAGGGCTGCCACATCTCTATAAAAGTATTATAGTCATTCCTGAGTGTATATGTAATTTTTTCAAGTGGAACACAGCTATTCATTTCTGAAACCCATCTTCCTATAGAAAGCTGGGAGTCAGACTTCCACGTGATAGCAAGGCACTTCCTGGCAACGCACAAGGCCAGTGAGAGGAACCTCTTTTGAGCTTTTCTTAATCGTGCATTAATATTTGTAGTATCTCCTAATAAGCAGGTTTGAGGATCTAATGGGAGATGTAGTCCTAGGAGTTTTGTCATGATGCCAGAGAAATCATGCCAGAATGTGTTAAGTTTTGTGCATAACCAAGTGCAGTGTAGGAATGAACCCTCTTCTATACTACATCTAAAGCACAGGTTGGATATCTCAGGTTTATATTTATGTAATTTCTGTGGCGTAAGATAGGTTTGATGAAGAAAGTTATAATAAGTCAGCCTGTATCTAGAATTAAGAGTGGCAGTTAGACTTTTTTGACAGCATTCAGCCCAGAGCTCTGTACCCATTGTCACACCCAAGTCAGACTCCCATTTCTCCCTTGATTTATGTAAACCTGGTTTTGGAGCATCATCCATCAAGAGGGAGTAGACTTTTGCAATAAGACGGGGTGCGTTACCCTCTGAAGCAGTTTTTCCAGATCGCTGAGCATGGGTAAAGTCATTTCAGATCCCAAAACAGATTTAAGAAATGATCTTAACTGTAAATAACAAAAAAGTTTCTACTGGACAGATTATATTTCCTCCTTAGGTCCTCAAAAGACATCAGGCATCCATCCTTATAACAGTCCTCCAAATAATGAATCCCTTTCTGGTGCCACGTTTCCAGGATCTTATTATCCACTGACATAGGTATGAGTTCGTTCTGTTTCAATGGTGTCCTGGGTGAAAATATATTTTTTAGTCCAATATTTTTCCAGACTTCATGCCATGTTTTGATGATATGGGTCAAAACAGGGTTGTCAGTTCTTCTGGAGATGGTTGTAGGTGTCCATTTATAGATAAAGTCGGCCGATAGATTTATTCGGCCGATCAAAGTGATAGGTAAGCTCATCCATTTCTGTAAATCCTCTATTATTCGACTAACTAATGGTGAGTAGTTGAGTTCGTACACATTTTTAAGGTTGTTATCCACCATAATTCCAAGGTATCTTATCCCGCTTGGAGACCATTTAAATGGATCTCTTTGCTGATGTTAAGTGTAGTCAAAATTTGAAAGTGGAAGAATTACACATTTATCGTAATTTACCTTATATCCAGAGACATATCCAAATGCATGCAAAACGGTTTTCAGTTTAGCAAGGGAATCAGATGGTTTTGTTAAATACAGAATTATATCATCTGCCATCAGATTGATTTTATGTATCGTCTGGTCCACTTTCACACCTTTTATCTCTGAATCTTGTCTGCTCGATCTACTGAGGGGGAAGGCAGTGGACATTTGTCCATTAGTAATTATTCTGGCCTGTGGTTTCTTATACAGCATTCTGACCCAATTAATAAAATAGGAGCCAAATCCAAATTTAGATAGAACCTTGAATAGATAGGGCCACTCAAGGCTATCAAAGGCCTTTTCCGCGTCCAGCGTAACGGCTATACTAGGTTCAGTACTGGAGGTCGCCATATGAATAACGTTAAGTAACCTACACATGTTATTGGCAGAGGATCTCTTCTGGATAAAGCCAACCTGGTCTCGGTTTATCAATTTTGGTAAGAATTCACTCAACCTGTTTGCTATAGCTTTAGAAATCAATTTATAATCCGCATTCAAGAGTGAAATTGGTCGGAAAGAGGAGCATTTTAAGGGGTCTTTGTTTTTTTTATGGATCACTGTAATTATAGCCATTGAAAATGAATCAGGGAGGCTTTGTGTTTTAGATGCTAGATTAATTACATCCATAAGGAGAGGTATAAGCAAATCCTTAAACTCTTTATAAAATTCGGGGGGAAACCCATCCTCCTCTGGTGATTTATTAGATTGCAGCGTTGCTAGAGCGTTTTCGATCTCTTTGGAGGTAAATGGTGAATCTAAATACCTCTGGTCGTCTTGACTCAGTTTAGGCAAATCAATATTATTTAAGAATGTATCTATTGTGGACAGATCTTCTGGTGATTCCGACTTGTATAAATTAACATAAAACTTTTTTAAAGTTTCATTTATTTCTTTTGGGTTCTGTGTAATACAGCCATGTTCGTCTTCAATTTGGTTAATTGTTTTTGAACTCTCCTCTTTCTTTAATTGCCAGGATAGGACTTTATGAGCCTTCTCCCCCAGTTCGTAGTACCTTTGTTTCATTCTCAAAATGTCTTTCTCAGCCCTGTAAGTGCATAGTGTATTATACTTGAGTTTTCTTTTTACCAATAAACTGTATATCTTCTTATCCCTATGTTGCTGAAAGTCTTTTTCCAGCCCAAGAATTTCTTTTTCTAATTTTTCCACTTCTGCTACATATGATTTTTTAAGTCCTTTTGTATATGAGATTATTTGTCCTCTTAAATAAGCTTTTAATGTATCCCATAGTATGAAACTATTAGGGGAAGAAGGACAGTTTGTTTCACAGAATAGTTTGATTTGATCCCTGACAAATTTACAGAAGTCACTTTTTTTAAGGAGGGTCGGATTCAAACGCCACCTGTACATGCTGGCCATTTTCTCAGGCATTACTATAGATAGAGTGAGTGGAGAATGATGTGTTGACAGTAAGAAAAGATCAATTCTAGTATGTGAATTATGACGGTTTGAATAAAAAGAATAGTCTATGGTTTGGGGATGTATTTGCCTCCAAACATCTGTTAGATTTAAATCTTTCATAAATGATAGAGTAGTTGAGGCTGGCTTAGACTTTGCAGTGGAGGTTGCTGATTTATCCAAAATTGGGTCTAAACAGAAATTAAAATCTCCTCCCATAAGAATATGTTCACGACCCCCTGATACTTTAAGAAAAATGTCTTGCATAAAGGAAGTGTCATCATAATTAGGGGCGTAAAGGTTTAGCAAGGTCCATTGTTCAGAGTAAATTAGACAGTTTATTAAGACATAGCGGCCTAGTGGATCACTTATTGTTTCCTGCACAGTGATGGGAATGTTTTTGTTTATCAAAATAGCAACTCCTCTGGCTTTAGAGCTGAGAGATGAAGAGAAGACTTGGCCGATCCATCCTCTTTTTAATTTATTATGTTCCTGCGCTGTCAGATGAGTCTCCTGGATAAAGGCTATATCTGTTTGAATCTTTTTTAAATATGTTAACACCCTCTTCCTTTTAACGGGTCCGTTAAGACCATTGACATTAAAACTGACAAATTTCAACACCTTATTCGTGTAAAAAGATTAAGGAGTTGACAGTGACTTAGTAGTCTTTCAACAATAAGCTTAAAGAAAATGCCTCTCTGGAAACAAACAGAAAAAAAACAAATAGAAACAAAACCTCCCCGTTCCCCCAGGCACCGACCCCCTGAACACTCGGCGCCATCCAAAAACACCAATCGGGACCTCCGTTGAATGCTCCCTAAAACTATCATACCCAACTAATACCTTGGGCCCGGAGCTCTCTTGTATATAAGTTTGTAATCACTCGGTATATAAACAACCTCAAATGTAAACATTGTTAACACCCGCTTTAACCAGAAGTAAATGAAAGTTCACGTGCAACCTCACAGCAATAGGATAAGTTAGCTTTTTGTCCATAATGTCCAAAAATAAATTATTTCAAAATAAAATAAAAGTAAAAATAAAATAAAAATAAATGAAAAAAATACATGAGAAAAAAAAATAAATAAATATGGCAGGGGATCATTGCACTTACATAAGAGTCACTGGATAATCGCTCTCCCTCAGAGTTAGAGGAGTTGTGGTGCTGCACCTGTAGTCACCTGTGAGACGCAGGATTAATCACCTCCCGGGAAGTCTCGGAGAAAAGATGCCGCTGCTTCTGGTGATTTGAAGAACTTTTTCTCTCCATTAGGTAGGATGACTCTCAAGGTCGCTGGGTGGAGGAGGCTGAATTGGAGCTTCTTTGCGTGCAACTCCTTCTTAACATAATTGTATTCCTTTCTTCGCTTCACCAGGTTTGCACTCAGATCTGGGAAAAACATCACTGCCTCTCCCTTGAAAGTGATCGGCCCACCTTTTTCTCTGGATGTCTTAGCGGCCATTCGGAGGATTTTATCCCGGTCCTGGTACTTGAGTAGGCAGATGAGAATGGGTCTGGGTCGCTTATCTCCTGGCGTGCGGAATGTCGGGGACCGATGCGCTCTTTCAATAATCAGCGGCTCGGGAAAGTGCTGTCGTCCCAGCACAGAGGGGATCCAATCTGTAAAGAACCGCACCGGGTCGTTTCCCTCTCCGCCCTCCTGTAGGTTAACGATGCGGACAATATTGCGTCGGCTTTGATTCTCTAGTTGGTCTACTTTGTCCACGAGAAAGTCCTTCTCCTTCATCAGACGGAGGACATGGGAGTCTAATTCAGTTAGCTTATCTTCAGCTGTGCTAATTCGCTCCTCTGCCTCCGTGATGCGTGAGCACATCCCGTCTACCACAGTTTTCAACCCCGAAATAGAATGATTAATCTCGGCAGTTTTGGCATCGAGCTTCTGTGAGAGTGCTTCATTACCGCGTTTTATTTCTTGTAGTATGGCGTGGCTTCCTTCCACTTCACGTTGCTCTTCCGCGGCCATGTTGTGCTCGGTGCTCGTTTCACGTGTTGCGGCTTGAGAAGAAAAATGGTCGATAATTGAGCTTTGCATCTTATTTCGAGATCTCAAGTCCATATTTCACCAGTTGGATAAAGTTTCAGGTACAGCGGGCGTTAGTTATAACTTAAAACCGAGTTTTCCTGAAGAGCTCCGGAGCACACGGAAGTCGCCAAGTGTCTTCTTTGGATCATTGTTCAGTATTCTGGCATAATCTTGCAAATGGTCCACCCACTTAACACCACGCAAACTCAACAGGTCATGCAGCATCTTTTTCCTTAATGTTCGATGCATTCTCTCCACCTGTCCTTGACTTGTGGATGGTAAGGGGCACTCTGAATGATCTTTACTTTCAGGGCATGCATTCATTTTTCCACTGCCCCGCGAAACTCACGTCCTTGATCGTGTTGTAGTATTTTTGGATTACCGTGCTCATTGTAAATCACATGCAAGTGCTCAGCAATTTCACTGCTGGCCTTCCTCTTCAGTAGCTTCAGCCAAACATATCTGCTAAACACATCTTGTACCGTTAGGATGTATCTGTACACTGATTTTCCAGATGTTACTCGCCGTTTATTCATATCCATTAAGTCAATCTGATGTCTTATTTGAACTTTCTTCGCTGTAATAGATTTAGGGATGGGTTTATTGGTAAATCGGGCCTGTGAATTATGATAATTCCTGGATTAGTTGAGTTGTGATTGGACCCTTTCCTCACTGATTCCTTTGTATTTCTCTCTAAAGAGTATCATTAGTTTTCTTGCCCCTGGGGCTTTTGTTTTTGATATGCCATTCTCCACCAAGTCGGGAATTGAGCTTCTTTTTGCCACTACCTTTCCATCACATAGGACAGTGTTGCCATCATCGCCTACAGAGAAGCGGTCCCTATTCCTCCAGAATCTTATAACAGCGTTGCGTTGCACTTTTATTCATTTTTTTTTAACAGGGATTTCAAACTGATGAGTCATCCTGATGAGTTATATCATCAGGATGAATCTCCATAACAACATTCTCTTTAACCTCTGGAATAAAACTGATGGGGTCAGAAGTAGTTCAAAAGGCGCTGTTTTGTGCTTCACGGAGACGTGGCTGGGTGGATTAATACCGGACTCTGCGCTGCAGCTGGCAGGCTTCCAACTCTACAGAGCGGACAGAGACACGGAACTTTCCGGCAAAACCAAAGGTGGAGGAATCTGTTTTTACATCAACAGTGGCTGGTGCAACGACGTGACAGTGATCCAGCAGCACTGTTCTCCTGACCTGGAATCTTTCATCATAAAATGCAAGCCTTTTTATTCACCCCGTGAGTTTGCTTCATTCATTCTGGTCGGTGTTTACATCCCACCGCACGCCAGCGTGCAGGACGCACAGCGCATGCTCGCCGATCAGATACTGTGTGTGGAGCGGATCAACCCGGACTCTCTAGTTATTGTCCTAGGTGACTTTAACAAAGGAAACCTCACTCGCGAACTCCCCAAGTACAGACAGTTTATTAAATGCCCGACCAGAGAGGAGAACATTCTGGATCACTGTTACACCACAGTCAGGGATGCTTATCACGCCGTCCCCCGCGCTGCACTGGGACTCTCTGACCACGTCATGGTCCACCTGATTCCTGCTTACAGGCAGAAACTAAAGCTAGTGAGGACATCAAAGAAGTGGACCAGTGAGGCTGTGGAGGATCTACAGGCATGTTTGGATTCTACTGACTGGGATGTATTCAGGACTGCTACCAACAGTCTGGATGAGTACACAGAGGCTGTGACGTCATACATCAGCTTCTGTGAGGACTGCTGTGTTCCATCATGCACCAGGGTGAGTTACAACAATGACAAACCCTGGTTCTCAGCCAAGCTCAGAAGGTTAAGGTTGGATAAGGAAGAGGCCTTCAGGAGTGGAGACAAAGACAGATTTAAAGAGGCAAAGTACAAGTTTAGCAAGGCGGTGAAAGAGGCTAAACGACTGTACTCTGAGAAGCTCCAACACCAATTCTCAGCCAACGACTCTGCATCTGTCTGGAAAGGGCTTAGGCAGATCACCAACTACAAGACTAAAGTCCCCCACTCCTCTAACGACCAACACCTAGCCAACGACCTGAACGAGTTCTACTGCCGCTTTGAAAGACAGAGGGACAGTCCTGCAACCATCCCCCACAACACCCTCAGCTCCAGTGTTTCACCTCCACCTCCTCCACCTCAGCAGGGGCCTGGGCATCTTCACCAATGCCCATCTTAAAGGTCCCCCCCTCCACCTCCCCACCCACCTCAGTGTTGACTCTTTCCATCCACGAGAGGGACGTCAACAAACTGTTCAGGAAACTGTTCAGAATCCCAGGAAAGCAGCTGGTCCGGATTCTGTCTCCCCATCCAGCTTGAAGCACTGCACTGATCAGCTGTCAGTGTTCACAGACATTTTCAACACCTCATTGGAGACATGTCACGTGCCAGCCTGCTTCAAGACCTCGACAATAATCCCTGTTCCCAAAAAGCCAAGGACCACAGGACTTAATGACTACAGACCCGTCGCCCTGACCTCTGTGGTTATGAAGTCCTTTGAGCGTCTTGTGCTTTCACACCTGAAAGCCATCACCAACCCCCTCCTGGACCCACTGCAGTTTGCCTACAGAGCCAACAGGTCTGTAGACGATGCAATTAATCTGGCCCTCCACCACATCCTCCAGCACCTGGACTCTGCAGGAACCTACGCCAGGATCCTGTTTGTGGATTTCAGCTCTGCCTTCAACACCATCATCCCGGCTCTGCTCCAGGAGAAGCTCTACCAGCTGAGTGTGCCTGACTCCATCAGCAGGTGGATCACTGACTTCCTGTCTGACATGTGAAGCTGGGAAAACATGTCTCCGACTCACAGGTCATCAGCACCGGATCCCCCCAGGGCTGCGTTCTTTCTCCTCTGCTCTTCTCCCTGTACACAAACAGCTGCACCTCCAGTCACCAGTCTGTCAAGCTCCTGAAGTTCGCGGACGACACCACTCTCATCGGACTCATCTTTGATGGTGACGAGTCCGCCTACAGGTGGGAGGTTGACCAGCTGGTAACATGGTGCAACCGAAACAACCTAGAGCTCAACGCTCTAAAGACAGTGGAGATGGTCGTGGACTTCAGGAAGAACTCAGCCTCACCTGCACCCATCAACCTCTGTGACTCCACAATTGACACTGTGGAGTCCTTTCGCTTCCTGGGAACTATCATCACCCAGGACCTCAAGTGGGAGCTGAACATCAGCTCTCTCATCAAAAAAGCCCAGCAGAGGATGTACTTCCTGCGGCAGCTGAAGAAATTCAACCTGCCAAAGACAATGATGGTGCACTTCTACTCCTCCATCATTGAGTCCATCCTTCACCTCCTCCATCACCATTTGGTACGCTGCTGCCACGGCCAAGGACAAGGGCAGACTGCAGCGTGTCATTCGGTCTGCAGAGAAGGTGATTGGCTGCAATCTTCCATCCCTCCAGGACCTGTTCGCCTCCAGAACTCTGAGGCGTGCAGGAAAGATTATGGCTGATCCCTCCCACCCCGGACAGAAACTTTTTGAGTCACTCCCCTCTGGCAGGAGGCTGCGGTCCATCAGGACCAGAACCTCACGCCACAAGAACAGTTTTTTCCCGTCTGCTACTAGCCTTATCAACAAGGCCCGGAGCGCCCCCCTGACACTCTGACTCCTCACACTCCTCCTCTGCCTCTACATGTCACATTATCTTACATCCTTTATGCGTTATATTAACGTCATTACTGTGAACTTTTGCACCTGGTGAATATTTCACTGTTACTCACTTACTGCCCAGCTGTACTGCTATTTGCTGCTCTTCTGTAGTGCTCTTTTTCATCTTTTTTAAAAAAACGAAACAAAAAACATTTATATTCTGTGTATATATATGTATACTATTTCACTTAACTTTTTAAAAAAATTGTATATGCTTGTTATGCACCAATGACACCAGAACAAATTCCTTGTATGTGCAAATCATACTTGGCAATAAAGCTCTTCTGATTCTGATTCTGATTCTGAAGATCCACCAAGTCTCCAAGTTTTCGGGCCTGAGCACGGGTTGCAGCACACACAGGGAACAAAGGAGGCGAGTCAGGTGCAACACTGTCTGAAACACACAAATCTGAAATTGGGTTTTCAATTACCTCTGGAGACGGGAAAACCTTTCCACCGGCCAAATCGTTTCCAAGGATTAGATCAATACTAGCTATCGGCAACTGGGGTCTCAAAGCAATTTTGAATTTGCCCGACACGATCCTAGAGGACAAATGAATGAAATGCAAGGGGGCACGCACAGAGGAGATGATTTTTAAATTCCTCCAGCAAAATGAGTTCCTGCATGTTAGCAAAAGTTGTTTTTCCACAGTTCCTAAAGTTTTGTCTATATTCTTCTGGTACTAATTCATAGACTTGAAGGACAGTGGCTTTCACTGTATCATAATCAAGGCCTTCTTCAATAGTCCGAGAGTTACACACCTCCTGTGCCTTTCCAACCAACTTACATGATGGAGCAGAAGCACACACTCTTTGGCCAATGCAATGTAATAGCGATACATTCAAATGCATCAAAATATGAATCCACTTCAGACTCTCTGAAAGGAGACTCACTCACAGTCTATCACAGCCGTGCAGTGATGACTCATTGAGTAGGTACTATTTTTGTAGTGGAAAACCAACCAAGACCGTGCTGTGCCGAGGCGAGGCGAGCTGAAAACATAATGGAAAAGGGTCAATAGTCACTTTTTTCCATCATGGATAACCCCGATTATCCTCTCCACCACATCCTCCAGGCCCAGGAGAGCACATTCTCCAAGAGATTCAGGACAGATTCAGGAAGTCATTCCTGCCATCAGCCATCAGGACTTACAATAACTCTCTGTTAAAAAAAAAAAAACTGACTGTGCACATCCTTCATTATTGCACTATTTTATTCCCACTGTTGCACATTTTACATTTTATGATTACATTACATCTTATGTTTATAATATTTATTTTTGTATTGTATTGCTGCTATGTTAAAACAATTTCCCCTTGGGGATGAATGAAGTATTTCTATTCTATTCTATTCATTCAGGCAAGGCAAGGCAAGGCAAGGCAGGTTTATTTGTACAGCACTATTCATACACAGGGCAACTCCATGTGCTTTACAAAGGCATAGAAATACATTAAGAAAATCACAGAAAAAAAAGACATAAAAATGACATTAATCAAAATAAAAGCAAGACATTAAAATCAACATTAAAATTAAAATGGTCATTAAGAGAGATAAAATAGTGAGTTGGGATTTTGATTAAAAGACTGAATGAATGAACTGATAACCAAGATTACTAAGAATAACTAAGAATTTCAGAAAAGGCTGCAGTAAACAATAATGTTTGATTTAAATGAGCCGAGCGTCTGAGCGGACCTCAGGTGTTCCACAGATGAGGAGTACTACACATATAGCTACTGGACAGTAGAGGACAAAGAATTACATTTTTTTGAAAAGGTGCTATGCTACTGAGCTAACATTTGCTGCAGCATGACCAACACTATGATGACAAAAAATGGAAACTCAGGTGTGACACTTGATGTGGTGGAGTTCAGAGGTGGAACAGTCACAGAATATAAATCACACACATAGCTGCTGTCTTGGTCAGTGCCACTGGAATTGAATGTCACAAAGCCTACATTGACTCCTCCCACTTGATTTGTGACCCAGGTCTGGAACTGAGACACTCGCGCGTAGACTTCAGGGAAGCCAATGGCACAAGGTATTCCAAAACTGGTGATGCCAGCCTGGATCCACTGAGAGCCTTGTTTGCATTGCAAAGGTCCACCAGAGTCCCCCTTTAAAGGTAAAACATAGAAGTTATAGGTTCATGTATTGAGAAAGTTCATTATGTCTTCTGATTGAATTTTGGTTCAATCACTTTGGAACTTTTTTTAGTTCATTTTAGAATGAGTTAGAGACAATGAGAGAATTAGCGACATCAAATGGTGACAGAGGATTCCTCCATAACCCTTCCCTTTCTTAAGTGTGTCAGGGAACTATGGTGGCCTTAACATACCAGAAAGGATGTAAACACACCTCTCTCCATTCAGGCAAGTGTGCAAACTAAAGCAATCCAGCAGGTCGGCAAAATATTGCATCTTATAAACTATGAACTTTTAGAAACCATCCACTTACAACAAGGTGAATAGGGGCAGCCCGTGGCCAAGTGGAAAGGGAACTTGACTTGTAACCCCTGAGCAAGGTACCCAACTTTCACCCTATGTCAGCTGGGATAGGCACCAGCGACCCTTATGAGGATAAAGTGGTAGACGACGAATGAATGGATGCAGATAATTATTCTAACCTGACATGCTCCTTTGGTCTCTTGCCCAGCACAGATCATGTTGCCAGTGATGTTTGCATCTGGTTCTGTTTGGTAACTGCAGGCGCACTCGTTGTTTCCAATAACAGGAATCTGAACCTCCTGTAGATTTCCAGACTCCGGCAAGTTTTCTGCAGGGGGAAAAAGACCATCTTTTTTTAAGAACATCATTGATTGCACAGTGTAATGTAATCCATTTTTACAGTGATCTTATGTAACCCTTGCTTTCTCTGTTTCTTCTCTGTGGCACAAAGGAACTGTGTTTTTTTTTCTTTCTTTATCCAAAACAATGCAAAGAATTGACCTGGTGCTCGTTTGACAAAAGGTACCATGGTCCTTAACAACACCTTGCTGCTGCTGCAGCTTTATGAACGCCACTAAACACAAAATAAACAGGACACATAGCAGAGCTGGTGATTGACCTTAGACACACACTAACACTTAGAAAACCTAATGTCAATCACACTGAGTCAGATGGTTCAGTGTGATTGGTGATTGTTTCACAACGACTAAATGATTACATTATATTTTAATGGTATTTGGTATAGTGGTTAGCATGCTTGCCTTTGCAGCAAGAAGACCTGGGAACTTGACCTGTTCAGAACAAGGGCCTTTCTGCATGGAGTTTACATGTTCTCCCCGTGTGTGTGTGTGTGTGTGTGTGTGTGTGTGTTGTCTCCAGTTTCCTCCCACAGTCCAAAAACATGCAGATTTGGGGATTAGGCACCGTCTTTGACCGTAGGTGTGAGAGTCAGAGCGGATGGTTGTTATGTGTGGCCCTGTGATGGACTGGCGCCCTGTACAGGGTGTACTCTGCCATGAATGGAATTGAATGGAAATTCATTTGGTGGGTTGTTTGCAAGCACATGGGCTGGTCAAGTATATTCAAATGAATTTCCTTCAACAAACTAATCACAGACTCCATGGGTTTTTTAACTGTTGGGAGATGAGTTTGTTTGTAGCACTTTAGTGGAGGGTCAAGTGCAAGTCCTTGGATGTTATTGTGCACTGCCATAGACAGGCATCATGTGCACCATAGCCAACCTCTGTGTACTCGCAGACATGGAAAGTATGAATCCAGCCTTAGAGCAGTAGCTTCACCAACACAAAGATCTGCTCTTTTAAAAAGTAAAATACAAAAAAAACATTTTGTGGTATTGACATGTTATGATGTGATGTGTCTCTCTCCCCATCTTTGGAGTTGATGAGGCAGCCTATTGAGAAGTGGACTATTGAACACAAGAGACACTGACAAGTGTCTGAACCAGAATTTGATGGATTGCTACTATACAAGCAACCCAAAGGGGTATAATGCATATACGTAATTATGCAGAGGATGTGGACCCATGGATGCTTCAAAACCCAAAAACTTGATCAACCAAATCACCATCACTTAAGCAACATCAGCATCTCTTGCTGTTATGCCCTAGTCGGCCATGACAGACGCTGATCTGCATCATGCGTTAAAGTAATGTGTACACAAGTCCCCCTTAAATGGTAGCATAGGATTTGAAATGAAAGCACGACAAAAGTTGAAAGTGAAACCAATAAACCTTGTTTTTAAACTGAGAGACTGTGTTTTTGAATCAAGATAAGTGAAAAACAACCTGAAAGGCGACTCACCATTGCTTTTAATTTTCCCCCAGCCAGTGGACCAGCAGAGAGTGGAATTGTGGAACACACTGGAGTTACTTGCCAGACAGACAGGTCTGATGTAGTCAGTGAAATTGATGGGGCTGCTGAGTTTCATAAGGGCAATGTCATTGTTGAGCAGAGTGTTGTTGTAATCAGGATGGACAATGACTTTGGACACAGTTCGCTTCACCTCGCGAATGTTGGGACCACTTTGAGTTTCCCTTCCAAAGTAGAGAATATATTGACTTGAGTTTCTGGAATGAGAGAAACAAGTGAATAATAATGAATTGGTCAGTGAAGCAGAATCAGTGTAAGATAAAAAGGTGGATGCATCTGAGCAAAACAGAGATAGTGTAAGATAAGGGAATCTTGATTAATTTGCCTGTTGACTGACAAAAGTTGAGTCATTTTTATACTGCAGATGTCTTTTAACTTTGTAAAGCAGAAGGATGCAAGTACAAATTAAAATTAGACATGTGGTTTAGGCTGCCAGTGAATTTCTCTTCCTCAATTCCATAGAAGAAAAATTAAAAAACAAAAACATGTTATTTGTGAAATTTTATATCATACAGAGGCAGCTGAATTAGCCGGTTGGATGTTTTTTTGTGTGATTTAGGATAATTTCATTTTTCTAAAACATCTTTCTCCTGAAAAAAATTAAAAATGAAAACTCAGGACAATTTCAGGAACATATTTGAAATGTAGTGCATGTTTGAAAACTATGTAAGTTTGAAATGACTTAGAAAGGTAGGAAAGCAAAATCCCACAAAACCTTTGTTAGATTGTACATTATAGCTCACAACATACAATATCTCAGGTCTGTCCATAGACAACATCATGGAGAGCAGAGAAACACATCAGGTCACACAATGAGCAAACACTAGGTAGGACAAGAGGGAGATGAGGTAGAGTATATATGAGTATATAGAACTACAATGTCATTTATATAAGCAGCAGCAGCAGCAGCAGAGACTGTTGATAAAGATACTGATATCAACTTTAATTATAGCATAATAATAATGATGGTGATGATATGATATGATATGAATGATAATAACAATAATAATAATAATAATAACAAAGATAATAATAATAATAATAATAGCCTCGAAACTGGAAATGGATCCTGCAACCTGCAAGATGAGGACACAGAAGGAGAGAGAGAGAGAGAGAGAGAGGGAAGGAAGGAAAGACACAAATTAGGGAGAGAAAGAACAAGGATAATCACATATGTTATTATTATTATTATTATTATCATCATTATATGACCTTATTATATTATAATGAAGTCATGAGTGAATGTGCGTGCACCACAGGAAAATCCCCCAGCAGTCTAGGTCTAATGCAGCATAACTAAGAGCTGGTCCAGGTTTCCCTGAACCAGCTCTAACTATAAGTGTTATCAAAAAGCAAAGTTTTAGGAAAGTCTCTAAGGGAAAGTCTAACTTTAAAGGGGACATATTATGCAAAATCAACTTTTTAACCATTTCAATACTTATATTTGGGACTCTGGAGACCCTACCAGTCGCCAAAGTGTGGAAAAAGAATACTCAGTCATGTTTTCGTGGTTCAGCTTAGTGTAAGTATAGGCGATAAAACGCTCGATGTTGAATTCCCTGCGCTTATGACGGCAGCATGCGCATTTCACCGCGAATGTTACCGCCCCACCAGTAAGTTTACTTGGAGAGCTCCACCTTAGCTCCACCTTGTCCCTGCGAGAGTGCAGGCGAGGGAGGAAGAGCGGTATTATGTCAACGCGGAGGGACAAGTGTGCTGTTGGTGGCTGCACAGTGGAGCACAGTGTTTTACAGAGGATTTTATATATGAAGCTAATGTGCTGGATAAAGTCAGCAAACGTGTGTTCGTGTGTTCGCACCACTTCACATCAGACTGCGGCCAACGGTCGCCGTATTTAGTCAGCGACGTACAAACACACACATTGTTAAGAAAAGGTCACATAGAGGTCATAACTGACCATTCTGACACGTCCTAATTAAAAATATCCTCCATGACCGAAGCACAGACTCAGTCTGATACAATCACATACAGCAGCAGTTTATGCAGCTCGCCACTGATTTGCCTAAACTGCCCGGAGCACCGGAGCTGGTCAGCGGTGGCGATCAGCGGTGCTGCACTCTCTGTGCAGCGGTGCTGCACTCTCTGTGCAGCGGTGCTGCACTCTCTGTGTCACCGCTGATCGCCACAACCTCCTAATTAAACATATTTGTTCAGTACGTCCTCCATGACCGGAGCACAGACTCAGTCTGATACAGTCACATACAGCAGCAGTTTATGCAGCGATCAGCGGTGGATCAGTGGTGCTGTCCCTAAGTGTTTTTAACTGATTTACAGTTGGACAGTGTTCGGCTCCATCCTTATGTAGGACGTCTCTTCCTGTGACGACACTCTCGTTGTTTTCTGCGCACGCTGCCATGTTGATATTGTCAGAGAACTAGTGGAGGGAGGGGGAGAGGAATGAGGGGAGGGAACAGGAGCTGAGCGAGTGAGTGCTGTAAAGAGGACAAATCAGAAACGCCCTGGAAGAAGTGGGTGTGTGTCTGCCTGCCTGTGTCTTATTTGCATATAAAGGGACCATGCACGAAAACCGAGCGTTCTGAAAGGGGCGGGTTTAGCAGGGTTATTGAACTGCTATGATGCTATTTTGACCAAAGCATGTCACTGACATGTTCATTAGGACACCAGGGAACTAGTTTAATTGGGAAAATAGGGTATAATATGTCTCCTTTAAATACAGAGAGAGGCTTCGCCTCCTGAACTGTCGTTGGGAGATTGGCTCCACAGGAGAGGAGGAGCCTGGTAACTGAAGGCTTCGCCTCCCATTCTGCTCTTACAGACTCTGGGAACCATAAGTACAGTGGAGGAAATAATTATTTGATCCCTCACTGATTTTGTAAGTTCACCCACTGACAAATAAATTAACAGTCTATAATTTTAATGGTAGGTTTATTTTTATAAATATCTAAAAGAATATCCAGAAAATCACATAAAACAAAAGATTTAAATTATTTTGCAATTCATTGAGTGAAATAAGTATTTGACAAAACATTACTTAGTACTTGGTGGAGAAACCTTTAGCAAGAACAGAGGTCAGACGTTTCTTGTGGTTGATCACCAGGTTTGCAAACATCTCAGAAGGAATTCTGGACCACTCCTCTTTGCAGATCCTCTACAAATCCTTATGGTTTTGAGGTTGTCGCTTGGCAACTCGAAGCTTCAGCTCCCTCCACAGATTTTCTATAGGATTTAGGTCTGGAGACTGGTTAGGCAACTCCATGACCTTGAGCGACACCTTCGTTGCCTTGGCTGTATGTTTTGGGTTATTGTCGTGCTGGGAGACCCATCCATTTTAAGTTTCCTGGCTGAGAGAAGGAGGTTGTCACCCAGGATTTCATGTTACAAGGCCACATCCATCTTTCCCTCGATACGGTGAAGTTGACCTGTCCCCTTAGAAGAGAAACACCCCCGAAGCATAATGCTTCCACCTCCGTGCTCGACGGTGAGTCTGAATTCCTCTTCCTCCAAACATGGCAAGTCTAATTGATTCCAAAGAGCTGGACTTTGGTCTCATCTGACCACATCACCTTCTCCCAAGCATTCTCTGAATCATTGAGCTGTTTGTTGGCAAACTTCAGACAGGCCTGTACACATGCCTTCTTGAGCAGGGGGACCTTACGGGCGCTGCTGGATTTTAATCCATTATGGCTGTTAGGATTAACAGTATGATTGGTTATGAATTTAGAATATTAATAATTAATTAATAATGGAATAATTCATTTCTTATGAAGAAATGGAGTCAAACTCAAATCGGCGAACCACTCCTCTCAAACAGAGGAGAACAATCGGTTCTGAATTAACCATTAAATCATAACCTCCAAAAACAGTCTCATGAATTAAGCCGATTACCAATTTGGATTATGATTAATAATTAAATTAATAATTGATAAATCACAATACTACATCAACAGTTAGCTTGAATTGAAGGGTTGGAGTTCTACAAGGAAGAGGTTGGCAATATACACACTTTTATACTATACACAGTATTAATCAAACCAGACTGTATATTTTATAAACAGTTATTAAAAAGACATCAAAGATTGAAACAACAATATCTACTAAATGTAAATATATACAACTCCAAACCAATAAAATCCATCTGGTCCTCCCCACGACGCCCTCCACGTAACACCGGCCGGGTTGTTGACCACATTGGTTAGCCAGCCTTGCTAGGTCGGCTAACGCTACTGGAAAATGCAACACCACCCTGGTCCACTTCGGTCTACTAAATATCCGCTCACTTACGAGCAAGGGGCATCTTATCCAGGATCTCCTTACTGACCGTAGGTTTGACTTTCTTTGCTTGACCGAGACATGGCAACACCCTAACGACTTTTCCCAACTCAACGAGTCCACGCCCCCTGGGTTTGTTTACAACTGTCAACCTTGGACGTGGTGGTCTCGCGATAATTCACCGCTAGAAGTGGAAAGTCATACCGGTATCTGCTCCCACCTTCAACTCGTTTCAACTGTGTGTCAACTGTCTGGTCCAGTTCCCACCATCTTTGCAACTGTTTACTGCCCCCCTAAAGCAAACAATAACTTCATTAATGACTTTGCTGCTCTACTCACCCACTTAACCACACTTTCCCCAAATGTAATACTGCTGGGGGATTTCAACATACATATGGACAATATCAATCTCCCCCTTACCTGTGACTTCCAGCAGCATATTGATTTCCCCACTCATTCAAAGGGTCACATTCTTGATTTAGTTTGTTGTTCTGGTCTCATTCCCTCCAACTGTATTGCTGATGAACTTCCTATAACTGATCATTTGCTTCTGTCATTCAATGTCAAACTCTCTCTTTCCTCAACAAAGCCCCCACGTGTTATCTCATTCCGTAACATTAGGAAAATGAATCCTGACGCACTTTCCTCTGGTATCAGCTGTCTCCTGAACACTCACAGTTCATCCACCCCCGACGACTTGTCTTCCCACTACAACAACGGCCTCACCACCATTCTTAATTCTCTCGCTCCCATGAAAACCAGGTCCGTCTCCTTCACCACCTCGGCCCCTTGGTTCACCTCTGAACTACGGCAAATGAAAGCCAAATGACGACAGCTCGATCGACTGTTCAAGAAAACTGGTCTTGTTGTTCACAAAGACATGCACAAAAATCACATTTTGATGATAAAGAGAAGGGGATGAAGAGAAGGGGCTCCAGGACAGAGCCCTGGGGCCCCTTCTCTTCATCATCTACCTCCTTCCTCTTGGCAATATCTTCCGTAAATATAACATTCATTTCCATTGCTATGCGGATGACACCCAGCTCTACCTCTCCAGCAAACCAAATTCCACTCTCCTACCTTCCTCCCTCACTGACTGCTTCACCGAGCTCAAATCTTGGTTCTCCTCCAACCGAATTCCTTCTAATTGGTACCAAATCAACCCTCTCAAAAACTGACAGTTTTTCCCTCACTATCGACCACTCCTCTGTCTCCCCTCCCCCCAGGTTAAGAGTCTGGGTGTCATCCTCGACAGCACATTATCATTCCAATCCCATATCAATGACATGACCCGGTCTGCATACTTCCACCTACGCAACATTAATCGCCTCCGCCCCTCCCTTTCTCCTCACTCCACTGCCATTCTTGTACACAGCCTTGTCACCTCCCGCATTGACTACTGCAACTCCCTTCTCTTTGGTCTACCTCACAAATACCTCCATAAACTCCAACTGGTTCAGAACTCTGCAGCTCAGATCATCACCAGAACCCCCTCCATCCACCACATCACCCCTGTTCTGCAGCAACTCCACTGGCTCCCGGTCAAACTCCGCATTGATTTCAAAATCCTCCTGTTTACGTTCAAGGCCATCCACAACCTTTCCCCTCCTTATCTGTCCGAACTCCTCCACATCGCCACCCCTTCCCATTCCCTCAGATCTGCTTCCTCTGTCCACCTCTCTGTCCCTCCCGCCCGCCTCGTCACCATGGGGAGCAGGGCTTTCAGCCGCTCTGCCCCCCATCTCTGGAAAGCACTCCCACCTGACCTCAGGAACTTGGACTCTCTCACATTCTTCAAAACAAGACTAAAAACTCACCTATTCCGAACTGCCTACCCTACTTAACTATCTACATTGTCTTTTCTGTTTAGTGTTAGTGTTTTTATTTATTTATGTATTGTACGGTGTCCTCGAGTGCCCAGAGAGGCGCCTCCAAATAAAATGTATTATTATTGTTATTATTATTATATACAGTGTGTGTATGATAAAGAGAGAGAGTGAGTCTGTGTGTGTACAGATCAAATGGTCAAGTCAGATAGAGGTAGACTATAATAATAATAATAATAATAATAATACATTTAATTTAAAAGCGCCTTTCAGGTCACTCAAGGACACTTTACAACACGATAAAATTAAAATCACACAATTTCGTAAAAAAAAACAAAAAAGGAGCACATAAAATCAACACAATAACTTAGGGGGAGTGGTGGTGATAGCAGGGGGGGGTTAGAGGGAGTAGGCGGTCAGGAACAGGTGAGTTTTCAGTTGTGATTTAAAGAGGTGGAGAGAGTCGCAGTTACGGAGGTCAGGTGGTAGTGAGTTCCAGAGCTGGGGAGCAGAGTGGCTGAAGGCTCTGCCCCCCCATAGTGCTGAGGCGGGCAGGGGGCACAGAGAGGTGGATGGAGGAGGAGGATCTGAGGGAACGAGTGGGGATGATGATGTGCAGGAGATCAGACAGGTAAGGAGGGGCAAGGTTGTGGATGGCCATGTATGTGTACAGGAGGAGTTTGTAGTTGATGCGGTGTTTGACAGGGAGCCAGTGGAGGTGCTGGAGGACGGGGGTGATGTGGTGGTGTGAGGGGGTCTTTGTGATGATACGGGCGGCTGAGTTTTGGACCAGTTGCAGTTTATGGAGAGACTTTTGGGGGAGGCCATAGAGGAGAGAATTACAGTAGTCAAGACGGGAGGTGACGAGACTGTGAACAAGGACGGCTGTGGAGTGGGGGGTGAGGGAGGGGCGGAGTCTGTTGATGTTGCGGAGATGGAAATAAGCGGTGCGGGTAGTGATGTTGATGTGTGAGTGAAAAGAGAGTGTGCTGTCGAGGATGACACCCAGACTCTTTACCTGAGGGGAGGGGGAAACTGAGGAGCTGTCAATGGTGAGGGAGAAGCTGTTAACTTTAGATAGGGTGGATTTAGTGCCGAGGAGGAGGAGTTCAGTTTTATTGCAGTTTAATTTAAGGAAGTTTGAGGTGAACCAGGTTTTTAGCTCAGAGAGACAAGAGGTGAGGGAGGGGGGTGGTAGTGTGGAATTTGGTTTGCAAGAAAAGTAGAGCTGGGTGTCATCCGCGAAGCAGTGGAACTGGATATTGAATTTACGGAGGATGTGGCCGAGGGGGAGGAGATAGATGATGAAGAGAAGGGGCCCCAGGACAGATCCCTGGGGCACACCTGTAGTGACTGGGGAAGGTTTTGAAGTGAAAGATTTGAGCTGTACAAACTGAGTGCGGCCTGTGAGGTAAGAGTGGAACCAGCTGAGGGGAGTGTGGGAGAGGCCAATGGAGGAGAGTCTACTGAGGAGGATGGGGTGTGAGATGGTGTCAAAGGCAGCACTCAGATCGAGGAGGATGAGGATGGAGACAGAACCAGAATCAGCTGCAGTGAGGAGGTCGTTGGTGATTTTGATTAAGGCGGTCTCTGTGCTGTGACGGGGGCGGAAACCAGACTGGAAGGGCTCGTAGAGTGAATGGAGAGATAGGTGAGAGTGGAGTTGGGTGGCAACAGTTTTTTCGAGGATTTTTGAGATGAAAGGTAAGTTAGAAATGGGGCGGAGGTTATCGTAAATGTTGGGGTCGGAACCGGGTTTCTTTAATATGGGGGTGACAGCGGCAGTTTTGAAAAGTGAAGGGACTATTCCGGATGAGAGTGAGGAGTGGATTATAGCAGATATGAGGGGGAGCAGGGAGGAGGAGCAGGATTTGACTAGGGTTGTGGGGAGGGGATCGAGCTGACATGTGGTGGGCTTTGATTTGTGTATGAGGTCGGAGATTTCGGAGGTAGTGGGAAGAAGAAAACTGGAGAAGAGATGACAAGGAGGAGAGGGTTCAGATGGGGAGATAGGTGGCGAATTGTGATGTAGGTGCTGATGGATGTTATGAATTTTCTGATTAAAATAGTCCATTATGGAGTTGCAGGTTTCTGTGGAATACAGGTGGAGGGGTAGAGAGTTGGGTGGCTGGAGGATTTTGTTCATGACAGAGAAGAGGGTTTTTGAATTTCCTTCGTTGGAGAGGATGAGGCCGGAGTAATAACTGGTTTTGGTTTGTGAGATTAGGTCCTTATATTGTGTGATATGGGTAGTGTACATGTCCTTGTGGATGGTGAGACCAGTTCTTTTGTGAAGTCGCTCCAGTTGACGGTTTTTGGATTTCATGGATCTAAGCTCGGGGGTAAACCAGGGGGCAGATGCAGAAAAGGACACAGACCGGGTTTTCAGGGGGGCGAGAGAGGTGAGCGTGTTGGTGAGGCAGGTGTTATAAAGAGTGACCAGTTCATCTGGGTTGGAGAGGGAGTCTGGGGTCTGAAAACTGTTGATAATGGAGCAGAGAGTGTTGATGTTAATGTCCTTAATATTACGAAATGAAATGAGACGGGGGGATTTGAGAGTAGAAAGGCGGAGTGTGGCATTAAAAGTGAGGAGGAAGTGGTCCGTTACAGGGAAAGCATTGGCAGTGGGCTTGGAGGGACAAATCAACTACAACAACTTCTTGACCGCATGGCTGCTGCGTTTCCTTGTTAACCACTTTTGTAAACTGAGATGTCAGGTTAGATGAGAGGTTAGAAACATGCACATCTAGAGCTGAAAGCTAAGAAGCATGGACATCACTAACATCATATTAACCTAAATCTATTTACTACAACACTGTGTGAGCGAGTAAGCTTAATACAACATTTCGGGGGTGGAGTGGCTCAGTGGTTAAGACCCTACCTTGTGTACCAAAGACATCATGGTCGCAAGTTCGATTCCACCCCTGGCAAATTGTACTTGATTCCATTGTAAGTCGCTTTGGATAAAAGGGACTGCTAAATGAAATGTAATGTAACATTTCATCTATGCTAGGCCCAGTTACGTTACCAAGTCCTTGCTGTTTGGTGTCTGTTGGTCCAGAGACTGTAGATGGTTGACTGTGTTTCTGGTGTTTGTTGCTAAGGTTCCTCCTTACAAAGTTAGCTAGTTGGAGCTAACCTGGCTTTGGATCCTTAGTTGATCCTTAGGCTGGCTCTGATGGGAGGATAGCCGGCTGGAGATGGAGAGGAGAAGAGAGCGAGGAGGAGGAGGGAAAACCTGGCTTTTGTACTGTTTGTGACACATGGGGTCACATGTCACAAAGTGACCACTGAGGTGGGTTTCACACTGATGTGTGAAAGATAAGGGATATTTAGAGACTGAGTTTTATGACCCTCTTTGTCTGTGAGCAAAGGGCCATGTGATCTCCACCCAAGATGCACGTGACTCCATCTTGAATAAGCTGATCCCCAACACGTTTCACACATTTAAAGTTTCTTCCATTTTCTAATTGCACCAACCGTTGTCTCCTTCTCACCCAGCTTCTTGCCAATGGTCTGGCACCCATTCCAGCTTTGTGCACGTCTACAGTCTTGTCCCTGATGTCCTTAGAAAGTTCTTTGGTCTTGCCCATGATGAAGAGGTTGGTGTCTGATTGATTGATTCTGTGGACAGGTGTCTTTTATTCCGGTAACAAGTACTTTCTTAAAGTGAGAGGACTAATCTGTGGGAGCCAGAATTTCTTATTGTCAGCAGGGGATCAAATACTTATTTCACTCAATGAAATGTAAATATGTGTATGATTTTCTGGATTTTCTTTTAGATATTCTGTCTCTCACTGTTGAAATAATCTACCATGATTGTGCATGCACTGCCCTAATTGGCCAGAGTTACAGCAGCTCCGCTCATCATTGAGCTTTTTTTTCCCTTTTTTTGTAGTTTTCTATTGAGTTATTCTTTTTACCTTTTGTGCTCTTGTTTGCACTAACAACAGTGCACTATGGAGACCCGAGTCGCAGTGTTTGCTCTGGCGTTTCTTTTTCTTTTTATACTTTCTGTGTCCAGGGACCCATTGTTTACACTCAGGATCAGTTGTTAGCACGAAACACTGCTGCACTGCTCCAGGAGAGAGTGAAATGAGGAGAAGGAGACGGGGGACCAGCGCCGGAACCCAGACCTTTCCTCCCGTCCATCGTTATGGGGAGCGTAGGACCTCTTCCTGATATGATGGACGAGCTAACGAGGTTGAGTACCGGGAGAGTAGCATCATGCTGTTTACATGGCTGAACACGCTGACTCCGGACACACGTTTCACTGGATGGATTTAAATGACCACAGCAGACAGGACATAGGAGAACAGTGAGAAGAAAGGAGGAGGGTTGGCTGTGTTTGGAAACGATAGATGGTGCAGGTGGTGGGAGAGAGGAGAATGACAGCATCACTGTCACAGCACTGAGTAGCTCTTTCACCCCAAGTGTGTGAAGGAGAGATATCGATGGTCTTTCCTTCCTGCTGCTGTAAGACTTTACAACAATCAGCAGTGATCCCAGCAGATCCAGTCACCTCTGTGATCACTATATAATATTTAATTATTTCATTCACTGTGTCAATTCTATGCATTTGCTGATGTGGGACCATAAATGTATATTGTATCATCAGTAGTGTACAGTGGGGTTTCAGTCAGGGCCTTCAGTAAAAAAAAACACAACCACATACAAAACACACTATTATGCACTATATTCACGAGACAGTTGTTCTGCAACAACCATAGCGCACACACACACCACTGCATCTATAGGCTACTGCATCATTAGCACCGCATCTTCCGTTATGTCACTCAGCAAACGCAATTTCACAAGCCACTATATGACACAAAAACAAGCTTCCACATAAGCATAGGCGTCAGCTACGCGGGGAACACGCCCCCGGCACTCTTTATGATCAACAGTTTTGTCCTCACCACTTCTAAAAAACGTTATACATTTATCATTAACACTGGAACTGCCGTAAGTGATGTACCTCTTTGTTGTAGGTCTTCCTTCGCTGTGAAAAGTGCACACGAAGGAGATCAGAAACATGATGGATCGGTGGTGTTAATGCAGTGATCATAACTTACTTCAAAATCAGAGCTGCTGAAACAAGGAAGGAAAACTCAAAGTAAGAGATGTCTTCATCAACTAGCACCTCACAAAACACAACGCTGACATAGCCAGAAAAGCCTGAGGAGGCCAAAGTGCTAGAAATAGTGACGAATCAATGATCATCTGGGCTGTAAGGTAACAAGCAACTACAAAACACAACTATGATGACACACATGGAAATATGTCACTCAAAAAGGCCTACATCTGAGAATGAGAACTTAATGATACAGTGGATTATTGAACATGACCTGCAGGAACTGAATTTGAATAAACGGACCACAACACACAAGATGTGGAAAATAGTCCCATCAATAATAACTGCAGCTACTACACAGATGATAACTACAACTGGAACATTAAAATGGATGACAAATGATCAGGAGGAGCCTGTATGCAAACTTCAATAATATAAATGAATATTTACATCAGTTCAAACGGCCTTTCAACATAATAACGATATCAGAATCCTGGATTAAGTGACAAAGATGTGGACTTTGAACTGGATGGATTTGAAAGCAATGACATAAAGAGACTTAATAAGGGTGGTGGAGGAGTAGCCATATATGTTCATAAAACTTTGATCTTCAAGGTGGTGGATGGTAGGTCAGGTGTTGTTGATAACGTACACTGGCTGCCCGTGCAATTTAAAATCCTCCTCCTCACGTACAAATAGAGTTGTATGCCTCGAGACTGGTCTTTTACGTCATTTTTACCTGGTCTTGGTCTTGTCTGGGTATTGTCTTGGTCTTGGGTCAGGCTACAAGTCAAGACCGTCTGTCACAGGAAGAGATGTCCAACACAAGAATCAAGCACTGCTGCATTTGATTCAGTGATTTGTGTCTTTGATGTGTGTGTGTGTGTGTGTGTGTGTGCGTGCATGTGTCATGTGTCATGTGCATGTGCATGTGTCTTTGTATTGATGGATTGCAGTACTGTACTTAAAATGGTGTTTGACTAAATAAATGGCATCATTGACTATTAAATAACACGTGCATATTGCCGTTGTGTTGACTTAACATTAGGCCTAATCCATTTCAGGAAAGTTGATAATAATTATAATTATAGTTATAATTCTGAATCTCCAATTTGATGTTACAATTTCATCTACAAATGGCATATGATTTAAATCAGTTACATAGTTGTTCCTCGGTTGGAACAAGGGCCTTTCTTGCATGTTCTCCCCGTGTGTGCGTGGGTTCTCTCCGGGTTCTCCGGGTTCCTCCCACAGTCCAAACACATGCAGTGTGGGGATTAGGTAAATTGAACACTCTAAATTGACCGTGAGAGTGAATGGTTGTTAAAATTGAATTGAATCAATTTTCATTAAAGTTTAACTAGCAACATTTAAATGAAAATGTATTACAGGAGGTATTGCTGGTAAACTAGATATGCTAAATGTAATCTAGCTAGTACAATATCATTTACGAGGCTAGCATATCATGGTGCTAGCTACCTGGAATATGAGGCTGTTTCTTATGCCTTCTATTGGCATTTTTCCATTATAAAGTTGTAGCACTGGTTCTACTCAGTTTGGTATCAGGCGCATCTTTTTCCATTACGTCATAGTATCTCCTCAACATGGGTGGGGTCATCTTAGCATGCCATGATGTCTACAAACACATAAACTAGTGTTTTCAGTGTACTATCAGTAGAATGGTTCAGGAAACAGTCACTGAACTGAAATACAGCTGCACGGGTCGTGATTCGGCTCACGATCGCTGGCGTTCAGCAGTGCTGTCTCTAAATACACCAGACTCCTCTATTCAATATTGAGGTTTTAGGATCGTCCTTGCAGGAGCCTGTGGCCAAGGGGAAAGGGAACTTGTCTTGTAACCGGAGGGTCGCCTTTTCAAATCCCCACCCGGCCAAAAAGGGCTGGGGTTCCCCTGAGCAAGGTACCCAACCCCCAATGCTCCCCGGGCGCCACTCAGTGTGGCAGCCCACTGCTCCTAATTCTAGGATGGGTCAAAAATGCAGAGGAATACTTTCCCTAAGGGGATTAATAAAAACTAACTTAACTTAAACTGATCTACAGTTCCGCATTGGCATTAGCTTTGATTGTTGTGTGACTCAGTGATGACAGTCAGTCTGTTGATGCCACATTTCATACTTGAGTCTGTTCTGTGTCAGTCCCATGCAGGTTCTGTGAGTGGAGTCG
This sequence comes from Solea senegalensis, assembly GCF_019176455.1. Taxonomy (NCBI): domain Eukaryota; kingdom Metazoa; phylum Chordata; class Actinopteri; order Pleuronectiformes; family Soleidae; genus Solea; species Solea senegalensis. The sequence goes on along the minus strand of NC_058041.1, from coordinate 19,446,250 downwards.
AGAAACAAACGGCAGGCGGTTGTGAGCATTATGTATAATGTATAAATATCATCCGAACTAAGAAGTCGGAGCCATGGTTCGCAATACCAGTCAGTAACAACCGCTGTTATCTATCCGTCTCCATCAGCTGTCACTCACTCTCTCATTAAGAGTGATCCAAACCACCATATATCAAAGCCTCACATTACACTAAAAACAGAAGTCATGGTCTCTGTACGGCGTGGTGGTGAAGTTTGCAAGAAAGAAGTGAAAGCAGAGGAAAAAGAAAGAAGTCGAATGAGCAGCTCTTTGTCTTACACAATGATGCAGTGCGCTGCTGTGAGAACCCACTGGTCACTGATGATGGTCCCTCCACAGATGTGAGTAAAGTTCACGATGTGCATGCTGACCTGCCAGGGCCATGACCCCGCCGCGGCATCCTCACCACCCACTATCCGAGTGTTCAGAGGTGCTTCTCCACAGTCTGACAGAGAACACACAACCATGGATGGGCTTTTTAGAATATGAAACCATGTCAAGTACGATACAGTACAATATAGTACAATGACGTACGTACTAGTTCATGCAGACATGAAATGATTTGGACATTTCTCATGAGTTAGTTAGTGAGCGCTGGCTGCACTGTGCTGGAGTCTTTGTTTATCTCCACTCTGTGAAGTGTGACTAAACTCTGTGCTCAGTTCTAGTCTGGATGAATTGTGCTGACTCTGCAGACATGTGTGCCAAGGACACTGTTTTGGCCGGAACCGCTACACTGCAAAAACTGTTTTTAAAGAAGCCAAAATAAGCCTTGTGTTGGGGAAATGATTCTTCATTTTTGGCCAAAAAAAAGACATCTTACTTTAAGATTTAATTACCACTAACAAACTAAAACAGTGGCTGCTCCTGTCCTGTCTTGGTATGAAGAATGTGTTCAATACAGAAATAAAATTCACTATCATGGATTTTTGTGTGTGCAAATATAAGAAGTTCTAATGCATACATTCTTAACGCCAGCTTAATCAATTCAATAAGCAAGTTTGTCATTCCTGTATATTAAAAGGGGACACACGGTAGTGGTTAGCACTCTCGCCTTGCATCGAGAAGACCCAGGTTCGAGCCCCGGTTGGAACAAGGGCCTTTCTGCATGGAGTTTGCATGTTCTCCCCGTGTGTGCGTGGGTTCTCTCCGGGTTCTCCGGCTTCCTCCCACAGTCCAAAAACATGCAATGTGGGGATTAGGTAAATTGGACACTCACTTTAAATTGACCATAGGAGTGAGTGTGTGTGTGTGTGTGTGTGGCCCTGCGATGGACTGGCCAACTGTCCAGGGTGTACCCCGCCTATTGCCCCATGTAGCTGAGATTGGCACAGCGCCCCCCGCGACCCTCTGGTGGAGGGGGGTGCTGTAGAAATGACTGACTGTATATTAAAAGTCATCTTAATAATAATTATGGCAGATTGTTGCTCTTAAAACAAGAACACTTTAATTAAGTCAAGACTTTTTGGCTCACTTCTGTGAGGGCTGTTTTTGCAGTGAAACAGGTTTCACCCGAGAGCAGCTGGCTTTTGATTCGGCTGTTGCTTTCACTTTAAGCGAAGAGAAGAAAACGACGACAAACATGTTTTTGACTCGTTTTCCATAAGCTACTGTAATGTCACAAGATTTATTTCCGTTCAGTGTTGCATTGATTTTTCACCAAGATCTTATATTGATGACGGGAGAGTCGGGCCACTGAGCAAAGCCTTCTCCAGCACATCCCAAAGACTCTCAATGTGGTTCAGGTCTGGACTCTGTGGGGAAAAGGATGTCTCATGCTCCCTGAACCACTCTGATGAATCCTGGCATTGTCATCTTGGAATATGCCCATGTCATCAGGGAAGAAACAAATGCACTGATGGAATAATCTGGTCATTCATTATATTCAGGTAGTCAGCTGACCTCATTCTTTGGTCACATGATGTTGCTGAACCTAGACCTGACCAACTGCAGCAACCACTTACCTGTTTGCTTAGTTCAATCCATACATATGTATAAACACACAAATAACACATACACATAAGTGTATATATATATATTTATATATATATATATACATGTATATATATATACATATATATATGTATAACTGTGAGGTAAATGAATAAAGAATGTTTGGCTGCACTTACCCTGAGCCTGTGACCCTGTGGAAGAGACAGAGGGCAAATGTTACCTCACTTTATATTCATGTGTGTTTCATTGTTTCACTCCATGGATGCTGGTGTCAGTGCAGTAGGTTTATGTATCTGCAGCCACAGGGTGGCGATAGAGTTACTGCTGCTACCTCTTATACATTATATGACAATTTTAGGATTATATGTAGTTTTTTAGACATAGAAGAACAGTGAAGGTTACTCAAACATTTGTATTTGCCTCCTTTACACCTTTGCACCTGATCACTTGATGACTGTTATCACATGTGGACACCAGACTCACATGTTATTACCATGAGTAAAGAGCAGTGTGACACATCCTGTGAGGTTTGATATTGAATAACAATCTGTCCTCAGGTGTATTTAAACCTGTGGTCAGGCGCTCGGCATATTGAGACTAAATTATAAAAACAAATACTGAAATGGGAAAATAAACTTTGTAACTGAAAGATTTACCTCAGATGTGAAATGATTGGAATTACAAGAGACAATTTAAAACAAAACAATTCATTCAAAAGAATTCCACAATGTGATCGTAACTGTATTTAAATTGAAAATTGAACATGCTACTGATCATGACCCTTCATAAATCAGTTATTTTAGCCTTTTACTGTCTGAAATGGTTTTTTCAAGAGTTTCTACTCTGTGTAAAGAAAGGTTGCTCAACACCACGACACACTACATCCTCCAAAAATCAAAACTGAAAGTGATGATTAAATTAATGAATGTAGACACAGCTCACCTCGCCCAAGGAGCATAAATGTGCAGATGCTGAGTGTCAGGACCGTCCCGGCTGCCATGATCATGCTGTTTTTGTCACTTTCCAGCAACAGTGGTTCAGTGGTTCAGTGTCTCAGTCTAACTGAGTCTCATGTTGTCCTTTCATATGAAGTGCTCAACCGCTCCTTGCCAAACCCGTTCTCCACAATACCTGACATGGGATTGTACTCTCATTGACTTTGGTATGTGTATGTGTTATTTAACCTGTAATAATGATAACAGGTTATTAAAAACACATCACTTGTGTGTGTGTGTTATTTAACCTGTAATAATGATAACAGGTTATTAAAAACACATCACTTATGTGTGTGTGTTATTTAACCTGTAATAATGATAACAGGTTAGTAAAAAAAACACATCACTTATCATGTTATATACAAAGCAATTATCATGTTTGTACAATGCAATTATCATGTTATATACAATATAATTATCATGTTTATACAATATAATTATCATGTTATACAATATAATTATCATGTCATATATAATTATCATGTTATATGCATATATATATATATCATGTTATATATATATACAATATATCATATTATCATATATTATATATCAATATAATTATCATGTTATCATGTTATATACAATATAATTATCATGTTATATATGTTATACAATATAATTATCATGTTACATTCATGTTTGTACAATGCAATTATCATGTTATATACAATGCAATTATCATGTTATATACAATATAATTATCATGTTATATACATAGTTATCATGTTTATACAAGGCAAATATCATGTTATATACAATATAATTATCATGTTATATACAATATAATTATCATGTTATATACAATATAATTATCATGTTTATACGATATAATTATCATGTTTATACGATATAATTATCATGTTATATACAATGCAATTATCATGTTATATACGATGCAATTATCATGTTATATACAATATAATGACATATTTCACACTGACAGCCATACACTTCCGTACATATCACTTACTTTTGTCATGGGAAACTTACATCAGGAAACTCTAGATTATCTCACAATAATGCTGTGTGTATGTGTGTGTGTGTGTGTGTGTGTGTGTGTGTGTGTGTGTGTGTGTGTGTGTGTGTACTTGTATATGTATCTTTCTGAGGACCAAAAAAGTGTGTGAAATCTACAGCCACGTTTAGGCAGGACAACTCATACAGTGGATTATACAGATAAATAACTAAATATTATCAGGTTCTCAATAGTATTCAATTTCAAATTTGAATGTAATTTTAATGACTTCATTTATTTTTTATATTAAAGCTTCAATAACAATGTTGTATTGTGAGCTGTAATATTATTAATATATATATTATTAAGATATCAAAGTTAGATATTGTTGTTCATGCATTAAATGCTTTCTACATAAATACATATATATATATATATGTATACGTATATGATCTGAGCTGCTGTTCACTTGTGACTCAACAGCAGAGGTGACTCCTGGTCTTCCTTTCTTGGGGCGGTCCTCATGTGTCCTCATGTGTCCTCATGTGTCCTCATGTGTCCTCATGTGAGCTTGATGGTTTTTGCGACTGCACTTTTAACAGTTTTCTGGACTGATTCACCTTCACAAGTAATGATGGACTGTGGTTTCTCTTTACTTGGCCGATAATATGAATTCTAACAGTTTGAAACAGGGCTGTCAGCTGTGGACCAACCTGACTTCTGCACAACACAGCTGATGGACTCCCAACCCCCTTAAGAAGGAAAGAAAGTCCACTCATGAACCCTGACAAGGCTGTGAAGTGAGAACCGTGACGACATCATGAAGCTCACTGAGGGAAGGCAGAGGGTGTCAAATACAATGTTGGTAGTATATATACATATATATACATATATATATAGAGAGAGAGATAGTGTTCCAAAGACGAACAAGCAAACAGGGAAAAACAGCAGAGAGAAATATGATGAATGGATAAATAAATGATTGATTTGTGTGTAAAGATCAATTCAAAAGCAAAGACAAACATTTTCAACGACTAATCAGGTAAATGAATGAGACGACACCTCGTCCTTCAAATGTCAAACAAGCCGTGGCTAAAAATTAACTTGAAGGACACAGAGCAGCAGCTGATGTCCTGATGGTTGTCCTTCTTTGCCTGAAATGCAACAACATATGAACTTTCCCTCTGTTTGCCCACATGAGCTCAGTGGGGTTGCCCTCTCTGTGTGTTCACAGCAACACTGCACCAATGTAAAGTAGCCCCACAACCTTGGCTGGAGGCCTGGCTGAATGTTAAGTGGCTGGTTACCCCATCTGTGTGTCCCTGCACATCAGACTTCTCTCTGTGCCTCTGGACCAGTCCTCCAGGGGGACTCGCTTATTTATGAGACGCAAACACACACCAAGGGCCCTCTTTTCACCTCCTGTCAGGCCCAGGGACAATATGTCTTATTTGCCCATTTGGCAGCAGGAAAATCCCGCCCACTGTCATCTCGTCGTCCTATATAAGAGCGTAAAAGAGGTCTGGTGATAAGACGCTGGTCTCCAGACAAGCCCGGCCATGTGGTGTAAAGTCCTCGTCTATGTCGTCCTACTGACTCTCATAAAACACGGTGAGTTTTGTGATGTTGGTGAAGCTGTGGTTTGTGCTCGTGTTGTGTACATCTGTGTTTGTCGGGTTGTTGTGTTTGTGTTTCTTTCACATATGAAGACACTGGATAGAGTATTTTATCCACGTTGTTCACCATTTGTGTTTGTTTATAGTCACTGAGAATACATGTATATACACTATACACAGCGTGTGTGTGTGTGTGTGTGTGTGTTGCAGGTATTATTGCCACTGTATGCATTTAACAGTCCAACAACAGATGATCAGTTTTGTGTTTTTGTGTCCGTGCTACATGATTGAATCGTTTCATATCACGTGCTAACGGCTGTTGTCTCATGGTTGGGCATGTACTGCACATGTAATAGTTCTAAAAGCCTTTAATCTTTGATTTCTCTTTTCTTTGATCAGTCCGTCACTCTCAGCAAGCGAGTGCAACGTAAACACTTCACACTGAGAGTTTTTATTGTGCTAGTTACTAATTAATCTGATTGAAAGAGGAGCGCTGAGATTACTGATTCACAATTAGAGAACAAAAAGAAAGTGACAAAAGTCAAAGCCTTCAATCAAACGTTCTCACGAGTGTTGATTTAAACTTGTGACATTTGTCCATTTAAATTACACAACTTAAACAAGTGCTGTTCATGCTTGTTTGTTAAGGTTAATCCACCCATGAATGTGAAGTGGAAGATGTTGAAATGTTCACTATGTGTCTCAACAGTTCTGCAGAGACACAGATGAAACACACAGCCTCACATAATCTACAATATCTCACTAGTAAACGTACTCCTTTATTACTGACATGGACACATCTCCTTTAGCTTGAGTCAATAAATCACAGATAGTTCGAATAAAAATGACATGCATACATTTTTAAATGTGGAGATCATGCGTCCACGTGGACAGATCACCAGTCCATCACAGGGACTCCATTTAGACTAATCTAATCTAGTCTCATTGACCTAATCCCCAAATCTGCATGTTTTTGGAACCCGGAGAACCCAGAGAAAAAATAAGACGTGTGTGAATATATCGATTTTTCACTGGTTAAAAATGTTTGTTTGATGATTTATCTTCACCAAAACAACAACAACAAGAGTTTTTATTCTGGTAAAATTCTGTTAGAATGAACAATTGACATATGTTTGGTTTGAAAAGTAAAATGTAATGGATGGATTAAAATAAGAAGCAGTCATTCTCAAACGTTTAAATAATGCACAATAAATAAATGAATAAACAGGGTTTGAAGACAGTCGGTGGCACATTTGTGTTGCTTTTTTAACCTAATGAACATTTTTGTATAACATTGGTAAAGATATTGAACAGCTTCGTGAGCTTAGAAAGCTTCTCTGTGTTTCCAGTGACTCCAGATGAAGTTGTAGCCAGAGTGAACGCGAGCGCGAGCCTGCCCTGCCATGTGACGTTCCCGCCCTCTGCACGAGGCGTCGTCCACCGCTCGCTCATCAGTGCCAGCTGGAGAAGTAACGGCTCTGTGCTCGCGACGTTCACAGACACGGCAACACACATAAAGGACGGCTTCAGCTGGGACCTCAGTGAGTTCATCAACGGGGACTTTTCACTGACCCTCCTCACTGCCACTCCTGCCCTGCAGGGGGCGTACCATTGTGCAGTCAGCTACAACTCTACACTGCTGAACTCCAGTCATGTTACATTTGCTATCACTGGTATGTGTTTTTGTTCATTTGGGCTCATTTCAACCTAAAAATGTACAAAACTAAACTTTGTTCATGTTTTCTCTCCTTTATAGCTCCGCCCACTCTGTCTGTGCCTCAGCAGTGGGTGGTGTTAGAGACAGAGAACCATCTTAAGTGCCACGCACACGGTTTCTACCCACCGCCTGTTCTTTTCTCCTGGACCAGAGATGACCAAGAGATTGGGCCTCCCCTCCAGGCTGAAAGTGAACCCACTCCAGACGGGTTCTACACAGCTGTGGGAAACCTGACCTTCTTCCCTTCTCGCGAGGACCAGAATGTGACGTTCAGCTGTGTCGCGTCACACGACGGCACCGACCAACAGCTGGATTTCCAACTCAATATCACGTGTGAGTGAGGCACACTGTGTTCTGTTTCCACCTTAGTGTGTAATCTGTTCTAATAATATAATAATAAATAAATAATAATATAATATTACATACACTATATCACGTATGATGCAGAACAGCCATTTTGGGGGATTTTGTTTCTTTGAAACTTTTCTCTTTAATGTTTATGTGCTGGGACGGATTATGAGCCAGTGGGCATCTGGGCACAGACTGGTAAAGGGTCCCAAACCTCTCTGTTTTCACCTCAGATCCTCCGTCGGTCCGCCTCGCCGCGGTGCCGCCACAGTCCAACAGCGTCCCTCTCACTGTGTACTGTGACCTGGACAGTTTCTACCCAGAGGAAGTGTCCGTGTCCTGGAGTCAGAATGGCACGACTCTCCCCGCACCACCCACCATTGAGCAAAACCCGGACGGGACCTACAAAACCAGATCCTACTATACCCTGAACGTCGAGCAGAGGGGGCGAGGTGGACAGGTGGAGTGTGCAGTGAGCCAGCCTGGAGCGGTGCAGCCGGTCAGCGGCTCAGCACACCTGGAGAAACTAGATCCGCAGAGTAAGACTCTTTCTTTTCATCTTTTAGATTGTCTTTGCAGAAGTGGGACTCACGAGCATGTTGTTTTCCGTCAGATGAGGCTCCAGTGTTGACTAAATCAGCCAAAGCGTCTGTGGCTATGATGTGCATCTCTATCGTGCTGGTCTTCCTGCTCTGCTTTGGCTTTTCTTGGAGGAGAAGGGACGGTGAGTCGGAGCCTGTCATGCAGGCATTTTTAATTCATTCACCGACACAATTCACCTCAACACCTCAGGAGCGCATGTGGCCCATGCTTGGTTTTGGTCGTTTTAGTGAATCCAAATAAAAGAGTGGATGTCTGCAGTCTTCTGGTTTGGCATCTTCTGTCAGCAGTTGTGTAGCTGTACACACAACTTTAACACATAATATTTCCTCTAGAAAAACTGGTGTAGTGTGCAGTTTAAGGCCACAACTCAGGTCTGTTTTTTTAAATCCCACTCCAGTGTAGCTCCATAACAGAACCAATGCAATACAGCACCTGCCCGTACTTTAATAAAAGCCCCGCAACAGCCCCGTGCAGTCAGGGGCTGCAGGGGTAACAGCAGTTTGTTTTAGGCAAAAGGCTTTAAAGGAAATAAGACAGGAATGTGGATACAAACCTTTTTTCCCTGGAATAAGGAAAACAAAGTGTCTCGGCTGTGAAATGCTGGTAAAACTTCCAAGGTGACGTCAGCAGCCTGTGGAGTTATTTAAAAATAATGGTACAACACAAGGTCATTTCTGTGCATGAACGTTTGTCTTATGCAAAGAGAATGAAATCAACAGAAAGTTTTCACTGTGCACATGAAACTGAAGAAAATGTGTGTTTGCAATTCTACCACGTTAAATATTAAATTAGCTTTTTATTCATGCAAACATTCAACATGTAATTAATGATGGACTAATGAGGTACCATCTTATTGTGAAGGTAACTTTTAGGGTACTGAATTATACTGTGGCAACCATTTGTATCCTTTCTGATGCACTTATATTATATAATATATATATGCATATGTACATATATATGTTATATTATATATATCATATATGTATATATATGGTATTATATAATATATATATGCATATGTATATATATATATGTTATATTATATATATCATATATGTATATATATGGTATTATATAATATATATATGCATATGTACATATATATGTTATATTATATATATCATATATGTATATATATGATATTATATACTATATATGCATATGTATATATATGGTATTATATAATATATATATATACATATGCATATATATATTATATATAATATGTATGCATATGTATATATATATATATGTTATATTATATATGGTATTATATAATATATATATGCATATGTATATATATGTTATATTATATGTATATATTGTACTATATAATATATATATGCATATGTGTATATATATGTTATACTATATATATTATATATATCATATATGTATATATATTGTATTATATAATATATGTATGCATATATATGGATATACATATACATATATGTACATATATACATATAGATATCCATATATATATACATATATATATATTTATATATATATGTGGTGTAGATATCCATATATATAGATATCTATATCAATATATGTCATAATGTTGGATGTAATTCTGTCATAATGTTGGATGTAATTATATATACATACATATATTCGAGTGTTCCCATGACATTTTTAAAAAAGCAAACTCACTCCATTACAGAAATGTGAAGGAAATATTTTGGGCCCTTAGCATTTAGAAAATAACGTGTTTATCTAGAAATATACCAAAAACAGATGTATTGTTTTATTCTCACTGAAGTCAAGTTTCGAGTTTGAGATTCTACTCATTTTAAAGTCATTCCACTCTGAACTGGCCTTTAATGTTAGTAAAGTTGTTAAATTCACTTAACGTCAACAAAGTTGAATACAATGGGTTTGAGAGAGACCTCATTGTGAATTATTACCCACGGTTGTCTCTTATCTCTTGGTTACTCTGTTGTTCCCCATTCAGAGAAGCAGAAGTCTCTGACGGTGTCAGGAATCATCCTCCCTCCTCGTGTGATTGTGGGTCAAAAGGGCAGAGTGTCCGTGAGCATCGAGGGGAGGAGGGTGGACCGAGTCCAGACTGCGTGGTTCCTCAACAACACCCCCATCTCTGACACCTCCTTCACAGGTACGAGTCATAAAATAAAAATAAACACACTGGACTGAATAAGTGAGTACAGATGTCAAGCATGAAGTTTAAAAAGTGAAGTGAGGTGTGTCAGAAATGCAGTGTTTGGTCTCAGGGAGTGGTGTCGACTTATTTAACCAGGAAAAACAACACATTTTCTTTTTCAAGTGTGTCCTGGCCAAGACAGGCAACAGCGCCACACACACACGATACACGAACATTAAATAATCAAACATAAAAAACCCATAAATCAGCAAGAACATGTGCAGACAGATCTCGTCCAGCATTCTCCAGTGAGACCGAGACTCTCTGCATTCACAGGATGCTCTGAGTGTCTGCTCACTCTGCCTGAAGTGGAGAATGTTGAAACTTGAATATTTCATCTGCACGAACAGTGGACAAGAGGAATGTGATCGTGAGGAAAGGATTTAGCTGAGTTTACTCTTCACCCAGTCTCAGTCTGTGACATGAAGGATTACACGGCTAAACGAAGCTATCGCAAAGGTCACCACACGTCCAGCACTTCATCCACAACACTGACACGTCACATCCAATCCAACTTTATTTATAAAACAACAACAGCTGAAACAAAGTGCTGTACAACAGAGAGAAATAAGATGGATAAAATAGAAGAAGTGACATCATAGAAAACGTACAATAAAATACTGTAGAGAGTAAAAACATACAATAAAACTATAAAATACTGTAGAGAGTAATAATAAAAACATACAATAAAACTATAAAATACTGTAGAGAGTAAAAACATACAATAAAACTATAAAATACTGTAGAGTAAAACATACAATAAAACTATAAAATACTGTAGAGAGTAAAAACATACAAAAACTATAAAAATACTGTAGAGAGTAATAAAAACATACAATAAAACTATAAAATACTGTAGAGAGTATAAACATACAATAAAACTATAAAATACTGTGAGAGTATAAACATACAATAAAAATAAAATACTGTAGAGAGTAAAACATACAATAAAATTATAAAATACTGTAGAGAGTAAAACATACATAAAACTATAAAATACTGTAGAGAGTAATTATAAAAACATACAATAAAACTATAAAATACTGTAGAGAGTAAAAACATACAATAAAACTATAAAATACTGTAGAGAGTAAAAACATACAATAAAACTATAAAATACTGTAGAGAGTAAAAACATACAATAAAACTATAAAATACTGTAGAGAGATAAAACATAAAACTATAAAATACTGTAGAGAGTAAAAATACATAAAACTCTATAAAATACTGTAGAGAGTAAAACATAACTATAAAATACTGTAGAGAGTAATAATAAAACATACAATAAAACATACTGTAGAGTAAAAACATACAAAACTATAAAATACTGTAGAGAGTATAAACATACAATAAAACTATAAAATACTGTAGAGAGTAAAACATACAATAAAACTATAAAATACTGTAGAGAGTAAAACATAAAATAAAATACAAAAACATAAAATACTGTAGAGAGTAAAAACATACAATAAAACTATAAAATACTGTAGAGAGTAAAACATAACTAAAATACTGTAGAGAGTATTAATAAAAACATACAATAAAACTATAAAATACTGTAGAGAGTATAAACATACAATAAAACTATAAAATACTGTAGAGAGTAAAACATACAATAAAACTATAAAAATACTGTAGAGAGTAATAATAAAACATACAATAAAACTATAAAATACTGTAGAGTAAAACATACAATAAACACTAGTAAAACATAATAAAACTATAAAATGCTGTAGAGAGTAAAAACATACAATAAAACTATAAAATACTGTAGAGAGTAAAAACATACAATAAAACTATAAAATACTGTAGAGAGTATTAATAAAAACATACAATAAAACTATAAAATACTGTAGAGAGAGAGTATAAAAACATACAATAAAACTATAAAATACTGTAGAGAGTATAAACATACAATAAAACTATAAAATACTGTAGAGAGTATAAAACATAATAAAACTATAAAATACTGTAGAGAGTAAAAACATACAATAAAATTATAAAATACTGTAGAGAGTAAAAACATACAATAAAACTCTAAAATACTGTAGAGAGTGTAAACATACAATAAAACTATAAAATACTGTAGAGAGTAAAAACATACAATAAAACTCTAAAATACTGTAGAGAGTAAAAACATACAATAAAACTCTAAAATACTGTAGAGAGTGTAAAATGCACAGGCAGCCAGTGGAGTGAAGCTAACATAGGCGTTACGTCCGATCATAACACAAACATGGTCACATGAGTAACTGATGGAAACCAGAAGTGAGTCCTTTAACACATCCTACACTTCCACACAATTACTATCTGTGGTATTTCATTTAAAATGTCACCATTTGTTTCTTATGGGATAGAAGAAATGATAGAAGACGGTGTCCGTGCAGCTTTAAGGACGTTCGCTAAAGGCGCGAGACGGTGCCCGCGCAGCTTTAAGG